>NC_048585.1:3703117-3708117 GCF_013265735.2 Oncorhynchus mykiss
CTAATACTGAGTCTATATTGTCTCTGTCCCCTCTAATACTGAATTTATATTGTCTCTGTCCCCTCTAATACTGAGTCTATATTGTCTCTGTCCCCTCTAATACTGAGTCTATATTGTCTCTGTCCCCTCTAATACTGAATCTATATTGTCCCTGTCCCTCCACCAGTCCCCTCTAATACTGAATCTATATTGTCCCTGTCCCTCCACCAGTCCCCTCTAATACTGAATTTATATTGTCACAGTCCCCTCTAATACTGAGTCTATATTGTCTCTGTCCCCTCTAATACTGAGTCTATATTGTCTCTGTCCCCTCTAATACTGAATCTATATTGTCTCTGTCCCCTCTAATACTGAGTCTATATTGTCACAGTCCCCTCTAATACTGAATTTATATTGTCACAGTCCCCTCTAATACTGAGTCTATATTGTCTCTGTCCCCTCTAATACTGAGTCTATATTGTCTCTGTCCCCTCTAATACTGAATCTATATTGTCTCTGTCCCCTCTAATACTGAGTCTATATTGTCTCTGTCCCCTCTAATACTGAGTCTATATTGTCTCTGTCCCCTCTAATACTGAGTCTATATTGTCTCTGTCCCCTCTAATACTGAGTCTATATTGTCTCTGTCCTCTCTAATACTGAATCTATATTGTCTCTGTCCCCTCTAATACTGAGTCTATATTGTCTCTGTCCCCTCTAATACTGAGTCTATATTGTCTCTGTCCCCTCTAATACTGAATCTATATTGTCTCTGTCCCCTCTAATACTGAGTCTATATTGTCTCTGTCCCCTCTAATACTGAGTCTATATTGTCTCTGTCCCCTCTAATACTGAGTCTATATTGTCTCTGTCCCCTCTAATACTGAGTCTATATTGTCTCTGTCCCCTCTAATACTGAGTCTATATTGTCTCTGTCCCCTCTAATACTGAATCTATATTGTCTCTGTCCCCTCTAATACTGAGTCTATATTGTCTCTGTCCCCTCTAATACTGAGTCTATATTGTCTCTGTCCCCTCTAATACTGAGTCTATATTGTCTCTGTCCCCTCTAATACTGAGTCTATATTGTCTCTGTCCTCTCTAATACTGAGTCTATATTGTCTCTGTCCCCTCTAATACTGAGTCTATATTGTCTCTGTCCCCTCTAATACTGAGTCTATATTGTCTCTGTCCCCTCTAATACTGAGTCTATATTGTCTCTGTCCCCTCTAATACTGAGTCTATATTGTCTCTGTCCCCTCTAATACTGAGTCTATATTGTCTCTGTCCCCTCTAATACTGAGTCTATATTGTCTCTGTCCCCTCTAATACTGAGTCTATATTGTCTCTGTCCCCTCTAATACTGAGTCTATATTGTCTCTGTCCCCTCTAATACTGAGTCTATATTGTCTCTGTCCCCTCTAATACTGAGTCTATATTGTCTCTGTCCCCTCTAATACTGAGTCTATATTGTCTCTGTCCTCTCTAATACTGAGTCTATATTGTCTCTGTCCCCTCTAATACTGAGTCTATATTGTCTCTGTCCCCTCTAATACTGAGTCTATATTGTCTCTGTCCCCTCTAATACTGAATCTATATTGTCTCTGTCCCCTCTAATACTGAGTCTATATTGTCTCTGTCCCCTCTAATACTGAGTCTATATTGTCTCTGTCCCCTCTAATACTGAGTCTATATTGTCTCTGTCCTCTCTAATACTGAGTCTATATTGTCTCTGTCCTCTCTAATACTGAGTCTATATTGTCTCTGTCCCCTCTAATACTGAGTCTATATTGTCTCTGTCCCCTCTACTACTGAATCTATATTGTCTCTGTCCCCTCTAATACTGAATCTATATTGTCTCTGTCCCCTCTAATACTGAGTCTATATTGTCTCTGTCCCCTCTACTACTGAGTCTATATTGTCTCTGTCCCCTCTAATACTGAGTCTATATTGTCTCTGTCCCCTCTAATACTGAATCTATATTGTCTCTGTCCCCTCTAATACTGAGTCTATATTGTCTCAGTCCCCTCTAATACTGAGTCTATATTGTCTCTGTCCCCTCTACTACTGAGTCTATATTGTCTCTGTCCCCTCTAATACTGAGTCTATATTGTCTCTGTCCCCTCTAATACTGAATCTATATTGTCTCTGTCCCCTCTAATACTGAGTCTATATTGTCTCTGTCCCCTCTAATACTGAGTCTATATTGTCTCTGTCCCCTCTAATACTGAGTCTATATTGTCTCTGTCCCCTCTAATACTGAGTCTATATTGTCTCTGTCCCCTCTAATACTGAATCTATATTGTCTCTGTCCCCTCTAATACTGAGTCTATATTGTCTCTGTCCCCTCTAATACTGAGTCTATATTGTCTCTGTCCCCTCTAATACTGAGTCTATATTGTCTCTGTCCCCTCTAATACTGAGTCTATATTGTCTCTGTCCCCTCTAATACTGAGTCTATATTGTCTCTGTCCCCTCTAATACTGAGTCTATATTGTCTCTGTCCCCTCTAATACTGAGTCTATATTGTCTCTGTCCCCTCTAATACTGAGTCTATATTGTCTCTGTCCCCTCTAATACTGAGTCTATATTGTCTCTGTCCCCTCTAATACTGAGTCTATATTGTCTCTGTCCCCTCTAATACTGAGTCTATATTGTCTCTGTCCCCTCTAATACTGAGTCTATATTGTCTCTGTCCCCTCTAATACTGAATCTATATTGTCTCTGTCCCCTCTAATACTGAGTCTATATTGTCTCTGTCCCCTCTAATACTGAGTCTATATTGTCTCTGTCCCCTCTAATACTGAGTCTATATTGTCTCTGTCCCCTCTAATACTGAGTCTATATTGTCTCTGTCCCCTCTAATACTGAATCTATATTGTCTCTGTCCCCTCTAATACTGAGTCTATATTGTCTCTGTCCCCTCTAATACTGAATCTATATTGTCTCTGTCCCCTCTAATACTGAGTCTATATTGTCTCTGTCCCCTCTAATACTGAGTCTATATTGTCTCTGTCCCCTCTAATACTGAGTCTATATTGTCTCTGTCCCCTCTAATACTGAGTCTATATTGTCTCTGTCCCCTCTAATACTGAGTCTATATTGTCTGTGTCCCCTCTAATACTGAGTCTATATTGTCTCTGTCCCCTCTAATACTGAGTCTATATTGTCTCTGTCCCCTCTAATACTGAGTCTATATTGTCTCTGTCCTCTCTAATACTGAGTCTATATTGTCTCTGTCCCCTCTAATACTGAGTCTATATTGTCTCTGTCCCCTCTAATACTGAGTCTATATTGTCTCTGTCCCCTCTAATACTGAGTCTATATTGTCTCTGTCCCCTCTAATACTGAGTCTATATTGTCTCTGTCCCCTCTAATACTGAGTCTATATTGTCTCTGTCCTCTCTAATACTGAGTCTATATTGTCTCTGTCCCCTCTAATACTGAGTCTATATTGTCTCTGTCCCCTCTAATACTGAGTCTATATTGTCTCTGTCCCCTCTAATACTGAGTCTATATTGTCTCTGTCCCCTCTAATACTGAGTCTATATTGTCTCTGTCCCCTCTAATACTGAGTCTATATTGTCTCTGTCCCCTCTAATACTGAGTCTATATTGTCTCTGTCCCCTCTAATACTGAGTCTATATTGTCTCTGTCCCCTCTAATACTGAGTCTATATTGTCTCTGTCCCCTCTAATACTGAATCTATATTGTCTCTGTCCCCTCTAATACTGAATCTATATTGTCTCTGTCCCCTCTAATACTGAGTCTATATTGTCTCTGTCCCCTCTAATACTGAATCTATATTGTCACTGTCCCCTCTAATACTGAGTCTATATTGTCTCTGTCCCCTCTAATACTGAGTCTATATTGTCTCTGTCCCCTCTAATACTGAGTCTATATTGTCTCTGTCCCCTCTAATACTGAGTCTATATTGTCTCTGTCCCCTCTAATACTGAGTCTATATTGTCTCTGTCCCCTCTAATACTGAGTCTATATTGTCTCTGTCCCCTCTAATACTGAGTCTATATTGTCTCTGTCCTCTCTAATACTGAGTCTATATTGTCTCTGTCCCCTCTAATACTGAGTCTATATTGTCTCTGTCCCCTCTAATACTGAGTCTATATTGTCTCTGTCCCCTCTAATACTGAGTCTATATTGTCTCTGTCCCCTCTAATACTGAGTCTATATTGTCTCTGTCCCCTCTAATACTGAGTCTATATTGTCTCTGTCCTCTCTAATACTGAGTCTATATTGTCTCTGTCCCCTCTAATACTGAGTCTATATTGTCTCTGTCCCCTCTAATACTGAGTCTATATTGTCTCTGTCCCCTCTAATACTGAATCTATATTGTCTCTGTCCCCTCTAATACTGAGTCTATATTGTCTCTGTCCCCTCTAATACTGAGTCTATATTGTCTCTGTCCCCTCTAATACTGAATCTATATTGTCTCAGTCCCCTCTAATACTGAGTCTATATTGTCTCTGTCCCCTCTAATACTGAGTCTATATTGTCTCTGTCCCCTCTAATACTGAATCTATATTGTCTCTGTCCCCTCTAATACTGAGTCTATATTGTCTCTGTCCCCTCTAATACTGAGTCTATATTGTCCCTGTCCCTCCACCAGTCCCCTCTAATACTGAATCTATATTGTCTCTGTCCCCTCTAATACTGAATTTATATTGTCTCTGTCCCCTCTAATACTGAATCTATATTGTCTCTGTCCCCTCTAATACTGAATCTATATTGTCTCTGTCCCCTCTAATACTGAATCTATATTGTCTCTGTCCCCTCTAATACTGAGTCTATATTGTCCCTGTCCCTCCACCAGTCCCCTCTAATACTGAATCTATATTGTCTCTGTCCCCTCTAATACTGAATCTATATTGTCTCTGTCCCCTCTAATACTGAATCTATATTGTCTCTGTCCCCTCTAATACTGAATCTATATTGTCTCAGTCCCCTCTAATACTGAGTCTATATTGTCTCTGTCCCCTCTAATACTGAATCTATATTGTCTC
>NC_048585.1:3713117-3725617 GCF_013265735.2 Oncorhynchus mykiss
ACCAGAGAAACAAGAGGACTAGGAGGAGAAAGACATAGAAGACCAGAGAAACAAGAGGACTAGGAGGAGAAAGACATAGAAGACCAGAGAAACAAGAGGACTAGGAGGAGAAAGACATAGAAGACCAGAGAAACAAGAGGACTAGGAGGAGAAAGACATAGAAGACCAGAGAAACAAGAGGACTAGGAGGAGAAAGACATAGAAGACCAGAGAAACAAGAGGACTAGGAGGAGAAAGACATAGAAGACCAGAGAAACAAGAGGACTAGGAGGAGAAAGACATAGAAGACCAGAGAAACAAGAGGACTAGGAGGAGAAAGACATAGAAGACCAGAGAAACAAGAGGACTAGGAGGAGAAAGACATAGAAGACCAGAGAAACAAGAGGACTAGGAGGAGAAAGACATAGAAGACCAGAGAAACAAGAGGACTAGGAGGAGAAAGACATAGAAGACCCGAGAAACAAGAGGACTAGGGAAGAGAACCAGGGAAGAGGAGAATAAGGAACATTACGGGGATTGTTGGGAGAGGTTTTGTGGTGCTTGGAGGCCTGGTGTCTCTGCGACTGGTCAGGATGGTAGGTGTTATAGTGTTGGTAGGGGAGGAAGTTGCTGTTGTTGTTGGCTGAGGAGGACTCCCAGGGAAGGGTCCGCGTGCTTCTCTGCACCTTGACTGATCACAAACAGAGAGAAGCAACACAGAGGATAAGGAGGGGGGGGAACAAGGTGAATGAAACAAGGGTAAACCATGGGTGAGGGGGGGGGGGGGGGGGGGAATACATCAAGGTAAATGTGTTCAGTCCATCAGTGGTTTTCAGGAGGATATAAAATATCATTTGATTGGGACACAGGGGGCACAGACGTCAGGTTAAATCAAGGTGCCCAGTCGTCCTATTGCCTTTTCATGGAGGCTTCTAGAAGGGATCACTAAACAATAACTGACTCTTAACAGATTCCAGAGTTAGAGTAAGTGGTGAATGAATCAGTCTTATTGTCTGGCAGGACATCATCATTATTTCTAAATGAATTACAACGCGTCAAAACTTAAAATACCCCTTCCTTCAAAACGCCATCCTATTCCTTTGGACCAGGGACCAAAGTTGATTTATTTTTACCTTATTTAAACTAGGCAAGTCAGTTATGAACAAATTCTTATTTTCAATGAGAGCCTAGGAACAGTGGGTTAACTGCCTGTTCAGGGTCAGAACAACAGATTTGTACCTTGTCAGCTCGGGGATTTGAACTTGCAACCTTTCGGTTACTAGTCCAACGCTCTAACCACTAGACTACCTGCCACCCCCACACATGACCTAAAGACAAACACATACTAGGCTACCTGCCTCTAACCACTAGGCCACCCGCATCTAACCACTAGGCTACCTGAATAAACCACTAGTATACCTGCCTCTAACCACTAGTATACCCGCCTCTAACCACTAGGCCACCTGCCTCTAACCACTAGGCCACCTGCCTCTAACCACTAGGCCACCTGCCTCTAACCACTAGGCCACCTGCCTCTAACCACTAGGCCACCTGCCTCTAACCACTAGGCCACCTGCCTCTAACCACTAGGCTACCCTGCCTCTAACCACTAGGCTACCTGCCTCTAACCACTAGGCTACCCTGCCTCTAGCCACTAGGCTACCCTGCCTCTAACCACTAGGCCACCTGCCTCTAACCACTAGGCTACCCTGCCTCTCACCACTAGGTTACCTGCCTCTAACCACTAGGCTACCCTGCCTCTAACCACTAGGCTACCTGTCTCTAACTACTAGGCTACCTGCCTCTAACCACTAGGCTACCTGCCTCTAACCACTAGGGTACCTGTCTCTAACCACTAGGCTACCCTGTCTCTAACCACTAGGCTACCTGCCTCTAACCACTAGGCTACCTGCCTCTAACCACTAGGCTACCTGTCTCTAACCACTAGGCTACATGTCTCTAACCACTAGGCTACCTGCCTCTAACCACTAGGCTACCCTGCATCTAACCACTAGGCTACCCTGCATCTAACCACTAGGCTACCCTGCCTCTAACCACTAGGCTACCCTGCCTCTAACCACTAGGCCACCTGCCTCTAACCACTAGGCTACCTGCCTCTAACCACTAGGCTACCTGTCACTAACCACTAGGCTACCCTGCCTCTAGCCACTAGGCTACCTGCCTCTAACCACTAGGCCACCTCCCTCTAACCACTAGGCTACCTGTCTCTAACCACTAGGTTACCTGCCTCTAACCACTAGGCTACCCTCCCTCTAACCACTAGGCTACCTGCCTCTAACCACTAGGCTACCTGCCTTTAACCACTAGGCTACCTGCCTCTAACCACTAGGGTACCTGTCTCTAACCACTAGGCTACCCTCCTTCTAACCACTAGGCTACCTGCCTCTAACCACTAGGCTACCTGCCTCTAACCACTAGGCTACCTGCCTCTAACCACTAGGGTACCTGTCTCTAACCACTAGGCTACCCTGTCTCTAACCATTAGGCTACCCTGTCTCTAACCACTAGGCTACCTGCCTCTAACCACTAGGCTACCTGCCTCTAACCACTAGGCTACCTCCCTCTAACCACTAGGCTACCTGCCTCTAACCACTAGGGTACCTGTCTCTAACCACTAGGCTACCTGCCTCTAACCACTAGGCTACCTGCCTCTAACCACTAGGCTACCCTGTCTCTAACCACTAGGCTACCTGCCTCTAACCACTAGGCTACCTGCCTCTAACCACTAGGCTACCTCCCTCTAACCACTAGGCTACCTGCCTCTAACCACTAGGGTACCTGTCTCTAACCACTAGGCTACCTGCCTCTAACCACTAGGCTACCTGCCTCTAACCACTAGTCTACCCTGCCTCTAACCACTAGGGTACCTGTCTCTAACCACTAGGCTACCCTGTCTCTAACCACTAGGCTACCCTCCCTCTAACCACTAGGCTACCTCCCTCTAACCACTAGGCTACCTCCCTCTAACCAATAGGCTACCTGCCGCCCCAGGTAGTGCACTACAAAGGGAATATGTTGCCATTTGGGACACAGACAGTGATTGCTATTGGAATCCCTGTTACTGTCAAGCTTTGTTCACATTGGCTGTTTGAAGTGACTCAAATCCAATTGTTTTCTATATCCGATTCAAATCTGTTATTTTTCCGACAGTCTGAACAGCCTAAAAGCACATCTGATATTTCAAATCTGATTCCTGGCCCTGCGACTTGGGTCTGAACGGTCAAATCTGATTCCTGGCCCATGCGACTTGTGTCTGAACGGTGAAATCTGATTCCTGGCCATGCGACTTGTGTCTGAACGGTCAAATCTGATTTATTTTCCCTCAAGTGGTTTTTAGACTGCTATTTGGCATTTCTTGTTGCTTGCTAGCTGCTCTGTTGACAGTTTGACAAGAACATGTGGTAGCTAACTAGCTAGCTTGTTAATTGTTTACAAACAAATGAGTAAACGTGCTAGAAAGCTACACGGCTACCTAGCTAGCTAGTTGACTGCTGTGGCTAGCTAGTTGACTGCTGTGGCTAGCTAGTTGACAGCTGTGGCTAGCTAGTTGACAGCTGTGGCTAACTAGTTGACTGCTGTGGCTAGCTAGTTGACTGCTGTGGCTAGCTAGTTGACAGCTGTGGCTAACTAGTTGACAGCTGTGGCTAGCTAGTTGACAGCTGTGGCTAGCTAGTTGACTGCTGTGGCTAGCTAGATGACAGCTGTGGCTAGCTAGTTGACAGCTGTGGCTAGCTAGTCTGTGGCTAGCTAGTTGACTGCTGTGGCTAGCTAGTTGACAGCTGTGGATAGCTAGTTTACTGCTGTGGCTAGCAAGTTGACAGCTGTGGTTAGCTAGTTGACAGCTGTGGCTAGCTAGTTGACAGCTGTGGCTAGCTAGTTGACCGCTGTGGCTAGCTAGTTGACAACTGTGGCTAGCTAGTCTGTGGCTAGCTAGTTGACTGCTGTGGCTAGCTAGTTGACTGCTGTGGCTAGCTAGTCTGTGGCTAGCTAGTTGACTGCTGTGGCTAGCTAGTTGACAGCTGTGGATAGCTAGTTTACTGCTGTGGCTGGCAAGTTGACAGCTGTGGTTAGCTAGTTGACAGCTGTGGCTAGCTAGTTGACAGCTGTGGCTAGCTAGTTGACCGCTGTGGCTAGCTAGTTGACAACTGTGGCTAGCTAGTTGACCGCTGTGGCTAGCTAGTCGACAGCTGTGGCTAGCTAGTCGACAGCTGTGGCTAGCTAGTCGACAGCTGTGGCTAGCTAGTCGACAGCTGTGGCTAGCTAGTCGACTGCTGTGGCTAGCTAGTTGACAGCTATGGCTAGCTAGTTGACTGCTGTGGCTAGCTAGTTGACAGCTGTGGCTAGCTAGTTGACTGCTGTGGCTAGCTAGTTGACTGCTGTGGCTAGCTAGTTGACTGCTGTGGCTAGCTAGTTGACTGCTGTGGCTAGCTAGTTGACTGCTGTGGCTAGCTAGTTGACTGCTGTGGCTAGCTAGTTGACAGCTGTGGCTAACTAGTTGACAGCTGTTGCTAGCTAGTTGACAGCTGTGGCTAGCTAGTTGACAGCTGTGGCTAGCTAATTGACAGCTGTGGCTAGCTAGTTGACTGCTGTGGCTAGCTAGTTGACTGCTGTGGCTAGCTAGTTGACAGCTGTGGCTAGCTAGTTGACTGCTGTGGCTAGCTAGTTGACTGCTGTGGCTAGCTAGTTGACGTATGTGGCTAGCTAGTTGACGTATGTGGCTAGCTAGTTGACTGCTGTGGCTAGCTAGTTGACAGCTGTGGCTAACTAGTTGACAGCTGTGACTAGCTAGTTGACAGCTGTGGCTAGCTAGTTGACAGCTGTGGCTAACTAGTTGACAGCTGTGGCTAGCTAGTTGACAGCTGTGGCTAGCTAGTTGACTGCTGTGGCTAGCTAGTTGACAGCTGTGGATAGCTAGTTTACTGCTGTGGCTAGCAAGTTGACAGCTGTGGTTAGCTAGTTGACAGCTGTGGCTAGCTAGTTGACAGCTGTGTCTAGCTAGTTGACCGCTGTGGCTAGCTAGATGACAGCTGTGGCTAACTAGTTGACTGCTGTGGCTAGCTAGTTGACAGCTGTGGCTAGCTAGTTGACAGCTGTGGCTAGCTAGTTGACAGCTGTGGCTAGCTAGTTGACAGCTGTGGATAGCTAGTTTACTGCTGTGGCTAGCAAGTTGACAGCTGTGGTTAGCTAGTTGACAGCTGTGGCTAGCTAGTTGACAGCTGTGGCTAGCTAGTTGACCGCTGTGGCTAGCTAGTTGACTGCTGTGGCTAGCTAGTCGACCGCTGTGGCTAGCTAGTCGACAGCTGTGGCTAGCTAGTCGACAGCTGTGGCTAGCTAGTCGACAGCTGTGGCTAGCTAGTCGACAGCTGTGGCTAGCTAGTTGACCGCTGTGGCTAGCTAGTTGACAGCTGTGGCTAGCTAGTTACAGCTGTGGCTAGCTAGTTGAAATCCTGTGGCTAGCTAGCTGACAGCTGTGGCTAGCTAGTTGACAGCTGTGGCTAGCTAGGTGACAGCTGTGGCTAGCTAGTTGACTGCTGTGGCTAGCTAGTTGACAGCTGTGGCTAGCTAGTTGACTGCTGTGGCTAGCTAGTTGACACCTGTGGCTAGCTAGTTGACAGCTGTGGCTAGCTAGTTGACAGCTGTGGCTAGCTAGTTGACAGCTGTGGCTAGCTAGTTGACTGCTGTGGCTAGCTAGTTGACACCTGTGGCTAGCTAGTTGACAGCTGTGGCTAGCTAGTTGACAGCTGTGGCTAGCTAGTTGACAGCTGTGGCTAGCTAGTTGACAGCTGTGGCTAGCTAGTTGACAGCTGTGGCTAGCTAGTTGACTGCTGTGGCTAGCTAGTTGACAGCTGTGGCTAGCTAGTTGACAGCTGTGGCTAGCTAGTTGACAGCTGTGGCTAGCTAGTTGACAGCTGTGGCTAGCCAAAAAAATACTTGTTTTGAAAGGTGGAGAATCGTTTCCTTTGGAACTTTGAAAAGTGTTCTCACACTGAACATTCAGAGCAACTGGGAAACGTCCACACCAGGCGCTGTTGTCACCGTAGCCTGCTACATAACTTCTGAGTGATAGGGAGCACTACCACCAATCAGCCTAACCCACCGCGCGCACACACACACACACACACACACACACACACACACACACACATACACACACACACACACACACACACACACACTTACACACACGCTTACACACATGCTTACACACACACACACACACACGTGTCTTTTCTATGATGACATGCGTGTGACTGTGCCAGCGTGCCCTGCGCCCGGCCTGCCACAGGAGTCGCCAGGTGTTTCCTCCAACACATTGGTGCGGCAGGCTTCCGGTTTAAGTGGATAATGTGGATAATATCACACAAAAGGACATTGAAAATGACAACGTCCGCTCTCCCCATTATCACAGATGGCTTAGTGTGATTGGCTGCTTGGCTTGTCTGTCATGTATGTCATCCTATCAGGGGAAAACTGGATTCTGATCCACCCCCCCCTAGCCCCGCTCCAGAATACACTAGTATCTTATCGCATCAGATAACACCAGACAGAGAAAACATTGGATTTCACCAGAAATCTACACACCTTTTGCCAAAGAACCGTTATTATTGTCATAAACTTTAGATAAATGTCTCAGTGGGTAACTGAGGCGTTATCGTAAAGCAGTGTGAGAGATACGCTGTCTGGGTCTGGGCCTTTTCATAAAGCCTGTGTTATAATCCTCAGATCCAACAGGAACCCTGGGCCGTGTCCAAATGGCACCCTATTCCCTATATAGTACACTACTTTAGACCAGAGGCATATTCCCTATATAGTGCACTACTTTAGACCAGAGTCCTATTCCCTATATAGTGCACTACTTTAGACCAGAGGCCTATTCCCTATATAGTACACTACTTTAGACCAGAGCCCTATTCCCTATATAGTGCACTACTTTAGACCAGAGTCCTATTCCCTATATAGTGCACTACTTTAGACCAGAGGCCTATTCCCTATATAGTACACTACTTTAGACCAGAGCCCTATTCCCTATATAGTGCACTACTTTAGACCAGAGTCCTATTCCCTATATAGTGCACTACTTTAGACCAGAGGCCTATTCCCTATATAGTGCACTACTTTAGACCAGAGTCCTATTCCCTATATAGTGCACTACTTTAGACCAGAGGGCTATTCCCTATATAGTGCACTACTTTAGACCAGAGCCCTATTCCCTATATAGTGCACTACTTTAGACCAGAGTCCTATTCCCTATATAGTGCACTACTTTAGACCAGAGCCCTATTCCCTATATAGTGCACTACATTAGATGCATTACTATGTAGGTAATGGGGTTACCATGTGGGATGTAGTGCTGGTCTCCAAATCCCCCAGGTACATGATACTGATCAACCAAGCTTCATACTGCTCCTAGAAATGTCACCTGTACTCACAGATTTAAACCTACAGATTATAGAACAGAGCAGTGGTGGTTGGATAATCTATGTGTGTGTGTGTGTGTGTGTGTGTGTGTGTGTGTGTGTGTGTGTGTGTGTGTGTGTGTGTGTGTGTGTGTGTGTGTGTGTGTGTGTGTGTGTGTGTGTGTGTAGGCTTGTGTGTGTAGGCTTGTGTGTGTGTGTGTGTGTGTGTGTGTGTGTATGTGTGTAGGCGTGTGTGTGTGTGTGTGTGTGTGTGTGTGTGTGTGTAGGCGTGTGTGTGTGTGTAGGCGTGTGTGTGTGTGTGTGTGTTTAATCTCCTCTCCTCTGTTCTATTCACTATCTGGTATTAAAGGACAGTTGAAACAACTAACTGTGTCTCTCTGTCTGTTCACCTGTCAATACAAATCACTATTACTACTCTCAGCTCCAATGAAAACCTGAGCAGCAGATATAGTAATACTACCTGATTACTAGACTAGTAGATATAGTATTATTACCTGGTTACAATACTAGTAGATATAGTATTACTATCTGATTACTAGACTAGTAGATATAGTATTACTACCTGGTTAGTCATTACTAGACTAGTATATATAGTAATACTACCTGATTACAATACTAGTAGATATAGTATTACTATCTGATTACTAGACCAGTATATATAGTATTACTATCTGATTACTAGACCAGTATATATAGTATTACTATCTGATTAGTCATTACTAGACTAGGAGATATAGTATTACTACCTGATTAGTCATTACTAGACTAGGAGATATAGTATTACTACCTGATTACTAGACTAGTTGATATAGTATTACTACCTGATTAGTCATTACTAGACTAGGAGATATAGTATTACTACCTGATTACAATACTAGTAGATATAGTATTACTATCTGATTACAATACTAGTAGATATAGTATTACTATCTGATTACTAGACTAGTAGTTATAGTATTACTATCTGATTACTAGACTAGTAGTTATAGTATTACTATCTGATTACTAGACTAGTTGATATAGTATTACTATCTGATTACTAGACTAGTAGATATAGTATTACTACCTGGTTAGTCATTACTAGACTAGTAGATATAGTATTACTACCTGATTACAATACTAGTAGATATAGTATTACTACCTGGTTAGTCATTACTAGACTAGTAGATATAGTATTACTACCTGATTACAATACTAGTAGATATAGTATTACTACCTGGTTAGTCATTACTAGACTAGTTGATATAGTATTACTATCTGATTACTAGACTAGTAGATATAGTATTACTACCTGGTTAGTCATTACTAGACTAGTTGATATACTATTACTATCTGATTAGTCATTACCAGACTAGTAGATATAGTATTACTACCTGGTTAGTCATTACTAGACTAGTAGATATAGTATTACTACCTGATTACTAGACTAGTTGATATAGTATTACTACCTGATTAGTCATTACTAGACTAGTAGATATAGTATTACGACCTGATTAGTCATTACTAGACTAGTAGATATAGTATTACTACCTGATTACTAGACTAGTAGATATAGTATTACTACCTGGTTAGTCATTACTAGACTAGTAGATATAGTATTACTACCTGATTACTAGACTAGTAGATATAGTATTACTACCTGGTTAGTCATTACTAGACTAGTTGATATAGTATTACTACCTGATTACTAGACTAGTTGATATAGTATTACTACCTGATTACAATACTAGTAGATATAGTATTACGACCTGGTTAGTCATTACTAGACTAGTAGATATAGGATTACTATCTGATTAGTCATTACTAGACTAGTAGATATAGCATTACTACCTGATTACTAGACTAGTTGATATAGTATTACTATCTGATTAGTCAATACTAGACTAGTTGATATAGTATTACTACCTGATTACAATACTAGTAGATATAGTATTACTACCTGGTTAGTCATTACTAGACTAGTAGATATAGTATTACTACCTGGTTAGTCATTACTAGACTAGTAGATATAGTATTACTACCTGGTTAGTCATTACTAGACTAGTAGATATAGGATTACTACCTGGTTAGTCATTACTAGACTAGTAGATATAGTATTACTACCTGGTTAGTCATTACTAGACTAGTAGATATAGGATTACTACCTGATTACTAGACTAGTAGATATAGTATTACTACCTGGTTAGTCATTACTAGACTAGTTGATATAGTATTACTACCTGGTTAGTCATTACTAGACTAGTAGATATAGTATTACTACCTGATTACTAGACTAGTAGATATAGTATTACTACCTGGTTAGTCATTACTAGACTAGTAGATATAGGATTACTATCTGATTACTAGACTAGTAGATATAGTATTACTATCTGATTAGTCATTATTAGACTATTTGATATAGTATTACTACCTGATTACTAGACTAGTAGATATAGTATTACTACCTGATTACTAGACTAGTAGATATAGTATTACTACCTGATTACTAGACTAGTTGATATAGTATTACTATCTGATTAGTCATTACTAGACTAGTTGATATAGTATTACTACCTGGTTAGTCATTACTAGACTAGTAGATATAGTATTACTACCTGGTTAGTCATTACTAGACTAGTAGATATAGTATTACTACCTGGTTAGTCATTACTAGGCTAGTTGATATAGTATTACTACCTAATTACTAGACTAGTTGATATAGTATTACTACCTGGTTAGTCATTACTAGACTAGTAGATATAGTATTACTACATGGTTAGTCATTACTAGACTAGTAGATATAGTATTACTACCTGATTACTAGACTAGTAGATATAGTATTACTACCTGATTACTAGACTAGTTGATATAGTATTACTACCTGGTTAGTTATTACTAGACTAGTAGATATAGTATTACTACCTGGTTAGTCATTACTAGACTCTCTCGCACATGCAGTACATATTACAGGAGCTCTTCAGTAAAAACAACCCAGAGGCCTTAGGTGTGTTCATCAGTTCCGTGTTCGGGGCCCTTGAGGTTCAGTCTGGTCTGGTGGTGGGGTTAGGGGTCAGGGTTAGGGTCAATACCGTGTTCAGGGACCTTGAGGGCCAGTCTGGTCTGGTGGTGGGGTTAGGGGTCAGGGTTAGGGTCAATACCGTGTTCAGGGCCCTTGAGGGCCAGTCTGGTCTGGTGGTGGGGTTAGGGGTCAGGGGTTAGGGTCAATACCGTGTTCGGGGCCCTTGAGGGCCAGCCTGGTCTGGTGGTGGGGTTAGGGGTCAGGGTTAGGGTCAGTACCGTGTTCAGGGCCCTTGAGGGCCAGTCTGGTCTGGTGGTGGGGTTAGGGGTCATGGGTTAGGGAAAGGGTCAGTACCGTGTTCAGGGCCCTTGAGGGCCAGCCTGGTCTGGTGGTGGGGTTAGGGGTCAGGGTTAGGGTCAGTACCGTGTTCAGGGCCCTTGAGGGCCAGCCTGGTCTGGTGGTGGGGCAGGATCTCCATCTTGACGTGTTCACAGGCGCTGGCGAGCAGCTGGGTGGCCTCGGCCAAGGTACAGTACTCCATACTGGTACCGTCCACAGACAGGATGTGGTCACCCGCGTGCAGCGCCCCGCACCTACAGAGAGATGACATCACTTCTTGTTAGAATGGAATTTTTTTAGGGGGCATTCTAAAATACTCCTTATATAGGGCCCAATTCAGACTTGAGATAAGTAGACTTAAATTAACACGGACTTAAGTTTAAAAAAATACTTATATAGGGCCCAATTCAGACTTGAGGTAAGTAGACTTATGTTTTTTTTTTATACTTAATTCCATGTTAAGTCAACTTATCTCAAGTCTGAATAGGGCCTACAGTACATATGGGAAATAATGGGCAATTTGAGGTGCAGATTTCTACTTCCAATCCCATCCCCTGTTGACTCAGACTTGGAGATATGTGAGAGTGTGAGTATGAGTGAGAGAGTGAGAGAGAGAGAGAGAGAGAGAGAGAGAGAGAGAGAGAGAGAGAGAGAGAGCGAGAGAGCGAGAGAGCGAGGGGGAGGGAGAGAGAGAGAGAGATACACAGAGAGAGAGAGAGATACAGAGAGAGAGAGGGAGAGAGAGAGAGAGAGAGGAAGATGAGGTGGGTGGAGATCTATCCATCCATATTCTGTTTACTTAGTCTTCTCACATCCACAAAGTAGTCAACAAGAGCCTAACGGAGGGCTTTGGGCAAATCTCTTAACGAGAGTCTTCAGAGGCTAGAGAACCATCTTATTTTAGTCCCTGAGTGAAGGAAGTAAACTTCTCTCCTTCCAAAGGGTTTGATAAAGAATATATTCTGCCCACTCTGTAGTCTGATTAGTCTATTAGTAACAGTCATTAAGGTAAAACTACCTAAACAACCACTCAGTAATCTGATTAGTCTATTAGTAACAGTCATTAAGGTAAAACTACCTAAACAACCACTCAGTAATCTGATTAGTCTATTAGTAACAGTCATTAAGGTAAAACAACCACTCAGTAATCTGATTAGTCTATTAGTAACAGTCATTAAAGTAAAACTACTTAAACAACCACTCTGTAATCTGATTAGTCTATTAGTAACAGTCATTAAGGTAAAACTACCTAAACAACCACTCTGTAATCTGATTAGTCTATTAGTAACAGTCATTAAGGTAAAACTACTTAAACAACCACTCTGTAATCTGATTAGTCTATTAGTAACAGTCATTAAGGTAAAACTACCTAAACAACCACTCAGTAATCTGATTAGTCTATTAGTAACAGTCATTAAGGTAAAACTACCTAAACAACCACTCAGTAATCTGATTAGTCTATTAGTAACAGTCATTAAGGTAAAACTACCTAAACAACCACTCAGTAATCTGATTTGTCTATCGGTGACCAACCAGGTTTCGCTGGGTGGAGCTATATTAATACTGAGTCAGGACTTCTCCAATCCATGACTTAGAAGCAACCACTCAGTAATCTGATTTGTCTATCGGTGACCAACCAGGTTTAGCTGGGTGGAGCTATATTAATACTGAGTCAGGACTTCTCCAATCCATGACTTAGAAGCAACCACTCAGTAATCTGATTTGTCTATCGGTGACCAACCAGG
>NC_048585.1:3730617-3760617 GCF_013265735.2 Oncorhynchus mykiss
GCTGGAGTGTACCAGGCTAAGATACAGCCTCCCCTTAGTTACCAAACAGCTGGGGTGTACCAGGCTCAGATACAGCCTCCCCTTAGTTACCCAACAGCTGGGGTGTACCAGGCTCAGATACACCTCCCCTTAGTTACCCAACAGCTGGGGTGTACCAGGCTCAGATACAGCCTCCCCTTAGTTACCCAACAGCTGGGGTGTACCAGGCTCAGATACACCTCCCCTTAGTTACCCAACAGCTGGGGTGTACCAGGCTCAGACACAGCCTCCCCTTAGTTACCCAACAGCTGGGGTGTACCAGGTTCAGGTACAGCCTCCCCTTAGTTACCCAACAGCTGGGGTGTACCAGGCTCAGATACAGCCTCCCCTTAGTTACCTACACCACTCCCCTTATTCTGGTCTCTACACCCCTCACCCCTCCCCTTATATTGGTCTCTACACCCCTCCCCTTATTCTGGTCTCTACACCCCTCACCCTCCCCTTATTCTGGTCTCTACACCCCTCCCCTTATTCTGGACTCTACACCCCTCACCCCTCCCCTTATTCTGGTCTCTACACCCCTCCCCTTATTCTGGTCTCTACACCACTCCCCTTATTCTGGTCTCTTCAGCCCTCACCCCTCCCATTATTCTGGTCTCTAAACCCCACCCCTTATTCTGGTCTCTACACCCCTCCCCTTATTATGGTCTCTACACCCCTCACCCCTCCCCTTATTCTGGTCTCTACACCCCTCTCCTTATTCTGGTCTCTACACCCCTCACCCCTCCCCTTATTCTGGTCTCTACACCCCTCACCCCTCCCATTATTCTGGTCTCTACACCCTTCCCCTTATTCTGGTCTCTACACCACTCACCCCTCCCATTATTCTGGTCTCTACACCCCTCCCCTTATTCTGGTCTCTACACCCCTCCCCTTATTCTGGTCTCTACACCCCTCCCCCCTCCCATTATTCTGGTCTCTACACCACTCACCCCTCCCCTTACTCTGGTCTCTACACCCCACCCCTTATTCTGGTCTCTACCCCCTCCCCTTATTCTGGTCTCTACACCACTCACCCCTCCCCTTACTCTGGTCTCTACACCCCACCCCTTATTCTGGTCTCTACCCCCTCCCCTTACTCTGGTCTCTACCCCCTCCCCTTATTCTGGTCTCTACACCCCTCCCCTTATTCTGGTCTCTACACCCCTCCCCTTATTCTGGTCTCTACACCACTCCCCTTATTCTGGTCTCTTCAGCCCTCACCCCTCCCATTATTCTGGTCTCTAAACCCCACCCCTTATTCTGGTCTCTACACCCCTCCCCTTATTATGGTCTCTACACCCCTCACCCCTCCCCTTATTCTGGTCTCTACACCCCTCTCCTTATTCTGGTCTCTACACCCCTCACCCCTCCCCTTATTCTGGTCTCTACACCCCTCACCCCTCCCATTATTCTGGTCTCTACACCCTTCCCCTTATTCTGGTCTCTACACCACTCACCCCTCCCATTATTCTGGTCTCTACACCCCTCCCCTTATTCTGGTCTCTACACCCCTCCCCTTATTCTGGTCTCTACACCCCTCCCCCCTCCCATTATTCTGGTCTCTACACCACTCACCCCTCCCCTTACTCTGGTCTCTACACCCCACCCCTTATTCTGGTCTCTACCCCCTCCCCTTATTCTGGTCTCTACACCCCTCCCCTTATTCTGGTCTCTACACGCCTCCCCTTATTCTGGTCTCTACACCCCTCCCCTTACTCTGGTGTCTACACCTCTCTCCTTATTCTGGTCTCTACACCCCTCCCCATATTCTAGTCTCTACACCCCTCCCCTTATTCTGGTCTCTACACCCTTTCCCTTATTCTGGTCTCTACACCCCTTCCCTTATTCTGGTCTCTACACCCCTCCCCTTATTCTGGTCTCTACACCCCTCCCATTATTCTGGACTCTACACCCCTCACCCCTCCCCTTATTCTGGTCTCTACACCCCTCCCCTTATTCTGGTCTCTACAGCCCTCCCCTTACTCTGGTGTCTACACCCCTCCCCTTATTCTGGTCTCTACACCCCTCCCCTTATTCTGGTCTCCACACCCCTCCCCTTATTCTGGACTCTACACCCCTCACCCCTCCACTTATTCTGGACTCTACACCCCTCACCCCTCCCCTTATTCTGGTATCTACACCCCTCCCCTTATTCTGGTCTCTACACCCCTCCCCTTATTCTGGTCTCTACACCCCTCACCCCTCCCCTTATTCTGGTCTCTACACCCCTCCCCTTATTCTGGTCTCTACACCACTCACCCCTCCCCTTATTCTGGTCTCTACACCCCTCACCCCTCCCATTATTCTGGTCTCTACACCCTTCCCCTTATTCTGGTCTCTACACCACTCACCCCTCCCATTATTCTGGTCTCTACACCCCTCCCCTTATTCTGGTCTCTACACCCCTTCCCTTATTCTGGTCTCTACACCCCTCCCCTTATTCTGGTCTCTACACCCCTCCCCTTATTCTGGACTCTACACCCCTCACCCCTCCCCTTATTCTGGTCTCTACACCCCTCCCCTTATTCTGGTCTCTACAGCCCTCCCCTTACTCTGGTGTCTACACCCCTCCCCTTATTCTGGTCTCTACACCCCTCCCCTTATTCTGGTCTCCACACCCCTCCCCTTATTCTGGACTCTACACCCCTAACCCCTCCACTTATTCTGGACTCTACACCCCTCACCCCTCCCCTTATTCTGGTATCTACACCCCTCCCCTTATTCTGGTCTCTACACCCCTCCCCTTATTCTGGTCTCTACACCCCTCACCCCTCCCCTTATTCTGGTCTCTACACCCCTCCCCTTATTCTGGTCTCTACACCCCTCACCCCTCCCCTTATTCTGGTCTCTACACCCCTCACCCCTCCCATTATTCTGGTCTCTACACCCTTCCCCTTATTCTGGTCTCTACACCACTCACCCCTCCCATTATTCTGGTCTCTACACCCCTCCCCTTATTCTGGTCTCTACACCCCTCCCCTTATTCTGGTCTCTACACCCCTCCCCCCTCCCATTATTCTGGTCTCTACACCACTCACCCCTCCCCTTACTCTGGTCTCTACACCCCACCCCTTATTCTGGTCTCTACCCCCTCCCCTTATTCTGGTCTCTACACCCCTCCCCTTATTCTGGTCTCTACACGCCTCCCCTTATTCTGGTCTCTACACCCCTCCCCTTATTCTGGTCTCTACACCCCTCCCCTTATTCTGGTCTCTACACGCCTCCCCTTATTCTGGTCTCTACACCCCACCCCTTATTCTGGTCTCTACCCCCTCCCCTTATTCTGGTCTCTACACCCCTCCCCTTATTCTGGTCTCTACACGCCTCCCCTTATTCTGGTCTCTACACCCCTCCCCATATTCTAGTCTCTACACCCCTCCCCTTATTCTGGTCTCTACACCTTTTCCCTTATTCTGGTCTCTACACCCCTTCCCTTATTCTGGTCTCTACACCCCTCCCCTTATTCTGGTCTCTACACCCCTCCCCTTATTCTGGTCTCTACACCCCTCCCCTTATTCTGGACTCTACACCCCTCACCCCTCCCCTTATTCTGGTCTCTACACCCCTCCCCTTATTCTGGTCTCTACACCACTCCCCTTATTCTGGTCTCTTCAGCCCTCACCCCTCCCATTATTCTGGTCTCTAAACCCCACCCCTTATTCTGGTCTCTACACCCCTCCCCTTATTATGGTCTCTACACCCCTCACCCCTCCCCTTATTCTGGTCTCTACACCCCTCTCCTTATTCTGGTCTCTACACCCCTCACCCCTCCCCTTATTCTGGTCTCTACACCCCTCACCCCTCCCATTATTCTGGTCTCTACACCCTTCCCCTTATTCTGGTCTCTACACCACTCACCCCTCCCATTATTCTGGTCTCTACACCCCTCCCCTTATTCTGGTCTCTACACCCCTCCCCTTATTCTGGTCTCTACACCCCTCCCCCCTCCCATTATTCTGGTCTGTACACCACTCACCCCTCCCCTTACTCTGGTCTCTACACCCCACCCCTTATTCTGGTCTCTACCCCCTCCCCTTATTCTGGTCTCTACACCACTCACCCCTCCCCTTACTCTGGTCTCTACACCCCACCCCTTATTCTGGTCTCTACCCCCTCCCCTTACTCTGGTCTCTACCCCCTCCCCTTATTCTGGTCTCTACACCCCTCCCCTTATTCTGGTCTCTACACCCCTCCCCTTATTCTGGTCTCTACACCACTCCCCTTATTCTGGTCTCTTCAGCCCTCACCCCTCCCATTATTCTGGTCTCTAAACCCCACCCCTTATTCTGGTCTCTACACCCCTCCCCTTATTATGGTCTCTACACCCCTCACCCCTCCCCTTATTCTGGTCTCTACACCCCTCTCCTTATTCTGGTCTCTACACCCCTCACCCCTCCCCTTATTCTGGTCTCTACACCCCTCACCCCTCCCATTATTCTGGTCTCTACACCCTTCCCCTTATTCTGGTCTCTACACCACTCACCCCTCCCATTATTCTGGTCTCTACACCCCTCCCCTTATTCTGGTCTCTACACCCCTCCCCTTATTCTGGTCTCTACACCCCTCCCCCCTCCCATTATTCTGGTCTCTACACCACTCACCCCTCCCCTTACTCTGGTCTCTACACCCCACCCCTTATTCTGGTCTCTACCCCCTCCCCTTATTCTGGTCTCTACACCCCTCCCCTTATTCTGGTCTCTACACGCCTCCCCTTATTCTGGTCTCTACACCCCTCCCCTTACTCTGGTGTCTACACCTCTCTCCTTATTCTGGTCTCTACACCCCTCCCCATATTCTAGTCTCTACACCCCTCCCCTTATTCTGGTCTCTACACCCTTTCCCTTATTCTGGTCTCTACACCCCTTCCCTTATTCTGGTCTCTACACCCCTCCCCTTATTCTGGTCTCTACACCCCTCCCATTATTCTGGACTCTACACCCCTCACCCCTCCCCTTATTCTGGTCTCTACACCCCTCCCCTTATTCTGGTCTCTACAGCCCTCCCCTTACTCTGGTGTCTACACCCCTCCCCTTATTCTGGTCTCTACACCCCTCCCCTTATTCTGGTCTCCACACCCCTCCCCTTATTCTGGACTCTACACCCCTCACCCCTCCACTTATTCTGGACTCTACACCCCTCACCCCTCCCCTTATTCTGGTATCTACACCCCTCCCCTTATTCTGGTCTCTACACCCCTCCCCTTATTCTGGTCTCTACACCCCTCACCCCTCCCCTTATTCTGGTCTCTACACCCCTCCCCTTATTCTGGTCTCTACACCACTCACCCCTCCCCTTATTCTGGTCTCTACACCCCTCACCCCTCCCATTATTCTGGTCTCTACACCCTTCCCCTTATTCTGGTCTCTACACCACTCACCCCTCCCATTATTCTGGTTTCTACACCCCTCCCCTTATTCTGGTCTCTACACCCCTTCCCTTATTCTGGTCTCTACACCCCTCCCCTTATTCTGGTCTCTACACCCCTCCCCTTATTCTGGACTCTACACCCCTCACCCCTCCCCTTATTCTGGTCTCTACACCCCTCCCCTTATTCTGGTCTCTACAGCCCTCCCCTTACTCTGGTGTCTACACCCCTCCCCTTATTCTGGTCTCTACACCCCTCCCCTTATTCTGGTCTCCACACCCCTCCCCTTATTCTGGACTCTACACCCCTAACCCCTCCACTTATTCTGGACTCTACACCCCTCACCCCTCCCCTTATTCTGGTATCTACACCCCTCCCCTTATTCTGGTCTCTACACCCCTCCCCTTATTCTGGTCTCTACACCCCTCACCCCTCCCCTTATTCTGGTCTCTACACCCCTCCCCTTATTCTGGTCTCTACACCCCTCACCCCTCCCCTTATTCTGGTCTCTACACCCCTCACCCCTCCCATTATTCTGGTCTCTACACCCTTCCCCTTATTCTGGTCTCTACACCACTCACCCCTCCCATTATTCTGGTCTCTACACCCCTCCCCTTATTCTGGTCTCTACACCCCTCCCCTTATTCTGGTCTCTACACCCCTCCCCCCTCCCATTATTCTGGTCTCTACACCACTCACCCCTCCCCTTACTCTGGTCTCTACACCCCACCCCTTATTCTGGTCTCTACCCCCTCCCCTTATTCTGGTCTCTACACCCCTCCCCTTATTCTGGTCTCTACACGCCTCCCCTTATTCTGGTCTCTACACCCCTCCCCTTATTCTGGTCTCTACACCCCTCCCCTTATTCTGGTCTCTACACGCCTCCCCTTATTCTGGTCTCTACACCCCACCCCTTATTCTGGTCTCTACCCCCTCCCCTTATTCTGGTCTCTACACCCCTCCCCTTATTCTGGTCTCTACACGCCTCCCCTTATTCTGGTCTCTACACCCCTCCCCATATTCTAGTCTCTACACCCCTCCCCTTATTCTGGTCTCTACACCTTTTCCCTTATTCTGGTCTCTACACCCCTTCCCTTATTCTGGTCTCTACACCCCTCCCCTTATTCTGGTCTCTACACCCCTCCCCTTATTCTGGTCTCTACACCCCTCCCCTTATTCTGGACTCTACACCCCTCACCCCTCCCCTTATTCTGGTCTCTACACCCCTCCCCTTATTCTGGTCTCTACAGCCCTCCCCTTACTCTGGTGTCTACACTCCTCCCCTTATTCTGGTCTCTACACCCCTCCCCTTATTCTGGTCTCCACACGCCTCCCCTTATTCTGGACTCTACACCCCTCACCCCTCCACTTATTCTGGACTCTACACCCCTCACCCCTCCCCTTATTCTGGTATCTACACCCCTCCCCTTATTCTGGTCTCTACACCCCTCCCCTTATTCTGGTCTCTACACCCCTCACCCCTCCCCTTATTCTGGTCTCTACACCCCTCCCCTTATTCTGGTCTCTACACCCCTCACCCCTCCCCTTATTCTGGTCTCTACACCCCTCACCCCTCCCATTATTCTGGTCTCTACACCCTTCCCCTTATTCTGGTCTCTACACCACTCACCCCTCCCATTATTCTGGTCTCTACACCCCTCCCCTTATTCTGGTCTCTACACCCCTTCCCTTATTCTGGTCTCTACACCCCTCCCCTTATTCTGGTCTCTACACCCCTCCCCTTATTCTGGACTCTACACCCCTCACCCCTCCCCTTATTCTGGTCTCTACACCCCTCCCCTTATTCTGGTCTCTACACCACTCCCCTTATTCTGGTCTCTTCAGCCCTCACCCCTCCCATTATTCTGGTCTCTAAACCCCACCCCTTATTCTGGTCTCTACACCCCTCCCCTTATTATGGTCTCTACACCCCTCACCCCTCCCCTTATTCTGGTCTCCACACCCCTCCCCTTATTCTGGACTCTACACCCCTCACCCCTCCACTTATTCTGGACTCTACACCCCTCACCCCTCCCCTTATTCTGGTATCTACACCCCTCCCCTTATTCTGGTCTCTACACCCCTCCCCTTATTCTGGTCTCTACACCCCTCACCCCTCCCCTTATTCTGGTCTCTACACCCCTCCCCTTATTCTGGTCTCTACACCCCTCACACCTCCCCTTATTCTGGTCTCTACACCCCTCACCCCTCCCATTATTCTGGTCTCTACACCCTTCCCCTTATTCTGGTCTCTACACCACTCACCCCTCCCATTATTCTGGTCTCTACACCCCTCCCCTTATTCTGGTCTCTACACCCCTCCCCTTATTCTGGTCTCTACACCCCTCCCCCCTCCCATTATTCTGGTCTCTACACCACTCACCCCTCCCCTTACTCTGGTCTCTACACCCCACCCCTTATTCTGGTCTCTACCCCCTCCCCTTATTCTGGTCTCTACACCCCTCCCCTTATTCTGGTCTCTACACGCCTCCCCTTATTCTGGTCTCTACACCCCTCCCCTTATTCTGGTCTCTACACCCCTCCCCTTATTCTGGTCTCTACACGTCTCCCCTTATTCTGGTCTCTACACCCCACCCCTTATTCTGGTCTCTACCCCCTCCCCTTATTCTGGTCTCTACACCCCTCCCCTTATTCTGGTCTCTACACGCCTCCCCTTATTCTGGTCTCTACACCCCTCCCCATATTCTAGTCTCTACACCCCTCCCCTTATTCTGGTCTCTACACCTTTTCCCTTATTCTGGTCTCTACACCCCTTCCCTTATTCTGGTCTCTACACCCCTCCCCTTATTCTGGTCTCTACACCCCTCCCCTTATTCTGGTGTCTACACCCCTCCCCTTATTCTGGACTCTACACCCCTCACCCCTCCCCTTATTCTGGTCTCTACACCCCTCCCCTTATTCTGGTCTCTACAGCCCTCCCCTTACTCTGGTGTCTACACTCCTCCCCTTATTCTGGTCTCTACACCCCTCCCCTTATTCTGGTCTCCACACCCCTCCCCTTATTCTGGACTCTACACCCCTCACCCCTCCACTTATTCTGGACTCTACACCCCTCACCCCTCCCCTTATTCTGGTATCTACACCCCTCCCCTTATTCTGGTCTCTACACCCCTCCCCTTATTCTGGTCTCTACACCCCTCACCCCTCCCCTTATTCTGGTCTCTACACCCCTCCCCTTATTCTGGTCTCTACACCCCTCACCCCTCCCCTTATTCTGGTCTCTACACCCCTCACCCCTCCCATTATTCAGGTCTCTACACCCTTCCCCTTATTCTGGTCTCTACATCACTCACCCCTCCCATTATTCTGGTCTCTACACCCCTCCCCTTATTCTGGTCTCTACACCCCTTCCCTTATTCTGGTCTCTACACCCCTCCCCTTATTCTGGTCTCTACACCCCTCCCCTTATTCTGGACTCTACACCCCTCACCCCTCCCCTTATTCTGGTCTCTACACCCCTCCCCTTATTCTGGTCTCTACAGCCCTCCCCTTACTCTGGTGTCTACACCCCTCCCCTTATTCTGGTCTCTACACCCCTCCCCTTATTCTGGTCTCCACACCCCTCCCCTTATTCTGGACTCTACACCCCTCACCCCTCCACTTATTCTGGACTCTACACCCCTCACCCCTCCCCTTATTCTGGTATCTACACCCCTCCCCTTATTCTGGTCTCTACACCCCTCCCATTATTCTGGTCTCTACACCCCTCACCCCTCCCCTTATTCTGGTCTCTACACCCCTCCCCTTATTCTGGTCTCTACACCCCTCACCCCTCCCCTTATTCTGGTCTCTACACCCCTCACCCCTCCCCTTATTCTGGTCTCTACACCCCTCCCCTTATTCTGGTCTCTACACCCCTCCCCTTATTCTGGTCTCCACACCCCTCCCCTTATTCTGGACTCTACACCCCTCACCCCTCCACTTATTCTGGACTCTACACCCCTCACCCCTCCCCTTATTCTGGTCTCTACACCCCTCCCCTTATTCTGGTCTCTACACCCCTCACCCCTCCCCTTATTCTGGTCTCTACACCCCTCACCCCTCCCATTATTCTGGTCTCTACACCCTTCCCCTTATTCTGGTCTCTACACCACTCACCCCTCCCATTATTCTGGTCTCTACACCCCTCCCCTTATTCTGGTCTCTACACCCCTTCCCTTATTCTGGTCTCTACACCCCTCCCCTTATTCTGGTCTCTACACCCCTCCCATTATTCTGGACTCTACACCCCTCACCCCTCCCCTTATTCTGGTCTCTACACCCCTCCCCTTATTCTGGTCTCTACAGCCCTCCCCTTACTCTGGTGTCTACACCCCTCCCCTTATTCTGGTCTCTACACCCCTCCCCTTATTCTGGTCTCCACACCCCTCCCCTTATTCTGGACTCTACACCCCTCACCCCTCCACTTATTCTGGACTCTACACCCCTCACCCCTCCCCTTATTCTGGTATCTACACCCCTCCCCTTATTCTGGTCTCTACACCCCTCCCCTTATTCTGGTCTCTACACCCCTCACCCCTCCCCTTATTCTGGTCTCTACACCCCTCCCCTTATTCTGGTCTCTACACCCCTCACCCCTCCCCTTATTCTGGTCTCTACACCCCTCACCCCTCCCATTATTCTGGTCTCTACACCGCTCACCCCTCCCATTATTCTGGTCTCTACACCCCTCCCCTTATTCTGGTCTCTACACCCCTCCCCTTATTCTGGTCTCTACACCCCTCCCCCCTCCCATTATTCTGGTCTCTACACCACTCACCCCTCCCCTTACTCTGGTCTCTACACCCCACCCCTTATTCTGGTCTCTACCCCCTCCCCTTATTCTGGTCTCTACACCCCTCCCCTTATTCTGGTCTCTACACACCTCCCCTTATTCTGGTCTCTACACCCCTCCCCTTACTCTGGTGTCTACACCCCTCTCCGTATTCTGGTCTCTACACCCCTCCCCGTATTCTGGTCTCTACACCCCTCCCCTTATTCTGGTCTCTACACCCTTTCCCTTATTCTGGTCTCTACATCCCTTCCCTTATTCCGGTCTCTACACCCCTCCCCTTATTCTGGTCTCTACACCCCTCCCCTTATTCTGGTCTCTACACCCCTCCCCTTATTCTGGACTCTACACCCCTCACCCCTCCCCTTATTCTGGTCTCTACACCCCTCCCCTTATTCTGGTCTCTACAGCCCTCCCCTTACTCTGGTGTCTACACCCCTCCCCTTATTCTGGTCTCTACACCCCTCCCCTTATTCTGGTCTCCACACCCCTCCCCTTATTCTGGACTCTACACCCCTCACCCCTCCACTTATTCTGGACTCTACACCCCTCACCCCTCCCCTTATTCTGGTATCTACACCCCTCCCCTTATTCTGGTCTCTACACCCCTCCCCTTATTCTGGTCTCTACACCCCTCCCCTTACTCTGGTGTCTACACCCCTCCCCTTATTCTGGACTCTACACCCCTCCCCTTATTCTGGTCTCTACACCCCTCACCCCTCCCCTTATTCTGGTCTCTACACCCCTCACCCCTCCCCTTATTCTGGTCTCTACACCCCTCCCCTTATTCTGGTCTCTACACCCCTCCCCTTATTCTGGTCTCTACACCCCTCACCCCTCCCCTTATTCCGGTCTCTACATGTTCAATGATGCTTGAGACCCGACATGCCAAGAGTGTGCAAATCTGTCATCAAGGCAAAGGGTGGCTATTTTGAAGAATATAAAATGTAAAATATATTTTGATTTGTTTAACACTTTTTCGGTTCCTACATGATTCCATATGTGTTATTTCATAGTGTTGATGTCTTCACTGTTGTTCTACAATGTAGAAAATAGTCAAAATAAAGAAAAACCCTTGAATGAGTAGGTGTGTCCAAACTTTTGACTGGTACTATACTGTCACACACACTGAACACACACACCCTTCCGATCTTTCTATATAATCCACACGCTCAACAAAACAAACATTATCGTGTGTTTTCTTGCCTCTCAGAAGGGATGTTAATA
The DNA here is from genome assembly GCF_013265735.2 of Oncorhynchus mykiss. Lineage (NCBI taxonomy): Eukaryota > Metazoa > Chordata > Actinopteri > Salmoniformes > Salmonidae > Oncorhynchus > Oncorhynchus mykiss. The sequence goes on from NC_048585.1 coordinate 3,742,023, forward strand.
TAATACAAGCAGTAGGAAAACCCACAATTATTCAGGCAATTATTACCCCTCTGTCTCTCTCTCTCTCTCTCTCTCTCTCTCTATCTCTCTCTCTCTCTGTCTCTCTCTCTCTATGTCTCTCTCTCTCTGTCTCTCTCTCTCTCTCTCTATGTCTGTCTCTCTCTCTCTCTCTCTCTCTCTGTCGCTCTCTCTCCCTCTGTCTTTCTCTCTTCCTGTCTGTCTCTCTGTCTCTCTCTCTCTGTCTCTCTCTCTCTCTCTCTCTGAACAGAGGTGTTGTTGATGTGCTAGCAGCTAACCTGTATTCCCCCACAGGCTTCTCTCTCTCTCCCCTCCTACACTATTATTTATCCTCTTCCATCCTCTCTCCCTCCCTCTCTCTCCCTCTTTCCCTCTCCCTCCCTCTCTCTCCCTCTTCCCCTCTACCCCTCTCTCTCTCCCTCCCTCTCTCTCCCTCTCTCTCTCTCCCTCTTCCCCATCACCATTCATCCAAGCAACAATCACCCAGTAACCATACCTCCCCCTGTCTCCCCTACATATCTATATACCCCTGTCTCCCCTACATATCTATATGCCCCTGTCCTCCCTGTATTTCCTACACATCATTCCCTCGTCTTCTCCTGTCTGTTCCTGCCCATGCTAAGAGCTATCTGATGAAAAATTAATGGGCTCACATTATTGATGCAGCCTGGAGATTGTTTCATTCATGATTGGTGATAAAACACTACCTTCCATCCCTCTACCTCTCCTCTCCTCCAGTCCTCTCCTCCATTCCTCTACCCCCATCTCTCTACCTCTCCTCTCCTCTCCTCCATCCCTCTACCTCTCCTCTCCTCCATTCCTCTACCCCCATCTCTCTACCTCTCCTCTCCTCTCATCCAGTCCTCTCCTCCATCCCTCTACCTCTCCTCTCCTCTAGTCATCTCCTCCATCCCTCTACCCCCATCTCTCTACCTCTCCTCTCCTCTAGTCCTCTCCTCCATTCCTCTACCCCATCTCTCTACCTCTCCTCTCCTCTCTACCTCTCCTCTCCTCTCATCCAGTCCTCTCCTCCATCTCTTTATCGCTCCTCTCCTCCAGTCCTCTCCTCCAGTCCTCTCATCCATCTCTCTACCCCATCCCTCTACCTCTCCTCTCCTCCATTCCTCTACCCCATCTCTCTACCTCTCCTCTCCTCCATCGCTCTACCTCTCCTCTCATCCAGTCTTCTCCTCCATCTCTCTACCTCTCCTCTCCTCCATCCCTCTACCCCATCTCTCTACCACTCCTCTCCTCCATCTCTCTACCTCTCCTCCATCTCTCTACCTCTCCTTTCCTCCATCTCTCTACCTCTCCTCCATCTCTCTACCTCTCCTCTCCTCCAGTCCTCTCCTCCATCTCTCTACCACTCCTCTCCTCCAGTCCTCTCCTCCATCTCTCTACCTCTCCTCTCCTCCATCTCTCTACCGCTCCTCTCCTCCATCCCTCCATCTCTCTACCTCTCCTTCTCTCTTCTCCTCCACATCTCATTCTTCCTTCATAACTCATTTGTCTCTTCCAACTCCTTCCCTCCATCCTCACCTCAAACCTGCCTACCAGGAGGGAGAGAGACGTACTGATGAGACTGGCTGTGTGAGAATGGTGAACACCTCAAACCTGCCTACCAGGAGGGAGAGAGACGTACTGATGAGACTGGCTGTGTGAGAATGGTGAACACCTCAAACCTGCCTACCAGGAGGGAGAGAGACGTACTGATGAGACTGGCTGTGTGAGAATGGTGAACACCTCAAACCTGCCTACCAGAAGGGAGAGAGATGTACTGATGAGACTGGCTGTGTGAGAATGTTACACGGTTTCTCATCACACACACACAACCACCAGCATAACCTGGCCACATCATCGCGTCATTGCGCATCGCTTCAGTGTCTGTCTCTCTCTGTGTGTGTCTGTGTGTGTGTGTGTGTGTGTAGTTTATGGGTGTATATTAGGGATTAATGGGCTTGCAATCTGGTGGTTCTTAATCGTTCTGCTTTTATCATGCCTGGGTCGCTCAGAGAGAAAACGTAAATTGTCTCCACGAGCAGATACCGTAAAGCTCTGTGTATAGGCTGTTTGATGGGACATACCGTAAATCTCTGTGTATAGGCACACACCTGTTTGTTGGGACATACCGTAAATCTCCGTGTATAGGCACACACCTGTTTGTTGGGACATACCGTAAATCTCTGTGTATAGGCACACACCTGTTTGTTGGGACATACCGTAAAGCTCTGTGTATAGGCACACACCTGTTTGTTGGGACATACCGTAAATCTCTGTGTATAGGCACACACCTGTTTGTTGGGACATACCGTAAATCTCTGTGTATAGGCTCACATATGTTTGTTGGGACATACCGTAAATCTCTGTGTATAGGCACACACCTGTTTGTTGGGACATACCGTAAATCTCTGTGTATAGGCTCACATATGTTTGTTGGGACATACCGTAAATCTCTGTGTATAGGCACACACCTGTTTGTTGGGACATACCGTAAATCTCTGCGTATAGGCACACACCTGTTTGTTGGGACATACCGTAAATCTCTGTGTATAGGCTCACACCTGTATGTTAACTTCATGTTAAGTCTAATCTATCATACAAACACATTTCAAAAGACAACTCCCATTTCTCCCTTGAGAATCGATTTGCTTCACCATGAAAGTGTGAGAGAGTTTTATTAATACAATCCGTAGTTTCAACTCAAGGGGTTGTTATCTACATTCAGCCAACTGTCAACTCAAGAGGTTGTTATCTATATTCAGCCAACTGTCAACTCAAGGGGTTGGTATCTACATTCAGCCAACTGTCAACTCAAGGGGTTGGTATCTACATTCAGCCAACTGTCAACTCAAGGGGTTGTTATCTACATTCAGCCAACTGTCAACTCAAGGAGTTGTTATCTACATTCAGCCAACTGTCAACTCAAGGGGTTGGTATCTACATTCAGCCAACTGTCAACTCAAGGGGTTGTTATCTACATTCAGCCAACTGTCAACTCAAGGGGTTGTTATCTATATTCAGCCAACTGTCAACTCAAGAGGTTGTTATCTATATTCAGCCAACTGTCAACTCAAGGGGTTGGTATCTACATTCAGCCAACTGTCAACTCAAGGAGTTGTTATCTACATTCAGCCAACTGTCAACTCAAGGGGTTGTTATCTACATTCAGCCAACTGTCAACTCAAGGGGTTGTTATCTACATTCAGCCAACTGTCAACTCAAGGGGTTGTTATCTACATTCAGCCAACTGTCAACTCAAGGGGTTGTTATCTATATTCAGCCAACTGTCAACTCAAGGGGTTGTTATCTACATTCAGCCAACTGTCAACTCAAGGGGTTGTTATCAACATTCAGCCAACTGTCAACTCAAGGGCTGTTATCTATATTCAGCCAACTGTCAACTCAAGGGGTTGTTATCTACATTCAGCCAACTGTCAACTCAAGGGGTTGTTATCTACATTCAGCCAACTGTCAACTCAAGGGGTTGTTATCTACATTCAGCCAACTGTCAACTCAAGGAGTTGTTATCTACATTCAGCCAACTGTCAACTCAAGGGGTTGTTATCTATATTCAGCCAACTGTCAACTCAAGGGGTTGTTATCTACATTCAGCCAACTGTCAACTCAAGGGGTTGTTATCTATATTCAGCCAACTGTCAACTCAAGGGGTTGTTATCTACATTCAGCCAACTGTCAACTCAAGGGGTTGTTATCTACATTCAGCCAACTGTCAACTCAAGGAGTTGTTATCTACATTCAGCCAACTGTCAACTCAAGGGGTTGTTATCTACATTCAACCAACTGTCAACTCAAGGGGTTGTTATCTACATTCAGCCAACTGTCAACTCAAGGGGTTGTTATCTACATTCAGCCAACTGTCAACTCAAGGGGTTGTTATCTACATTCAGCCAACTGTCAACTCAAGGGGTTGTTATCTATATTCAGCCAACTGTCAACTCAAGGGGTTGTTATCTACATTCAGCCAACTGTCAACTCAAGGGGCTGTTATCTACATTCAGCCAACTGTCAACTCAAGGGGTTGTTATCTACATTCAACCAACTGTCAACTCAACGGGGTTGTTATCTACATTCAGCCAACTGTCAACTCAAGGGGTTGTTATCTATATTCAGCCAACTGTCAACTCAAGGGGTTATTATCTACATTCAGCCAACTGTCAACTCAAGTGGTTGTTATCTACATTCAGCCAACTGTCAACTCAAGGGGTTGTTATCTACATTCAGCCAACTGTCAACTCAAGGGGTTGTTATCTACATTCAGCCAACTGTCAACTCAAGGGGTTGTTATCTACATTCAGCCAACTGTCAACTCAAGGGGTTGTCTATATTCAGCCAACTGTCAACTCAAGGGGTTGTTATCTACATTCAGCCAACTGTCAACTCAAGGGGTTGTTATCTACATTCAGCCAACTGTCAACTCAAGGAGTTGTTATCTATATTCAGCCAACTGTCAACTCAAGGGGTTGTTATCTACATTCAGCCAACTGTCAACTCAAGGGGTTGTTATCTACATTCAGCCAACTGTCAACTCAAGGGGTTGTTATCTATATTCAGCCAACTGTCAACTCAAGGGGTTGTTATCTACACTCAGCCAACTGTCAACTCAAGGGGTTGTTATCTATATTCAGCCAACTGTCAACTCAAGGGGTTGTTATCTACATTCAGCCAACTGTCAACTCAAGGAGTTGTTATCTATATTCAGCCAACTGTCAACTCAAGGGGTTGTTATCTACATTCAGCCAACTGTCAACTCAAGGGGTTGTTATCTACATTCAGCCAACTGTCAACTCAAGGGGTTGTTATCTACATTCAGCCAACTGTCAACTCAAGGGGTTGTTATCTATATTCAGCCAACTGTCAACTCAAGGGGTTGTTATCTATATTCAGCCAACTGTCAACTCAAGGGGTTGTTATCTATATTCAGCCAACTGTCAACTCAAGGGGTTGTTATCCATATTCAGCCAACTGTCAACTCAAGGGGCTGTTATCTATATTCAGCCAACTGTCAACTCAATACCTTGCTTTTTCTCCAGAGGAAAGTCTCTCAGGATGAAGGATTCTGCTTCCTTAGACTTCACTGAGTCCAGTGGTACTTTCACTCACACACACACACACACACACACACACAGCGAGCAGCGCGCACAGCGAGTAAGACTGTGACACGGTGACAGGAAGACATAACTATCACTTCCAGGTCAGAGCACGGCAAAGTCACCGCCACCGGAATCTTCAGGATTACCCAGAGGCCAGTGCGGGCCTTCTGAACGGAACCCGCGTGACGTCTGATTGTCAGAACGTTGTGGGGACGTCGGAGGCCCACACTGGGTAATAGGCCAACTCACTCTCTCATACTCTCTCCTTCCTGGGTGGTTCCGTCTGACATTTAGTGGACTGATCAAAATAGACTGAAGTCCGGGGAAGGATTTAAAATGAACATCGATCAGCCTGCTACTTTCTGCCTCTTTTAAATCCCTCTTTGTTTTGCCCTTCTTACCAAGCGGTTTTTAAAGTCAGCGTTCTGTAAAGTAGAAAGAAACATCAAAGCCCAGCAGAGGACCAGCAGGTGATTCTTTTTCATTGACAATGTTTCACATCACAGATCTTTCTCTGCGTCTGAAAAGGCTTTTATGCACAAAGCTTTTAGTCAGTTCTGTTGGCTGTGTTCTGGCTGTGTTTTGTAAGAGCTGGGATCTGGCTGTGTTCTGGCTGTGTTTTGTAAGAGCTGGGATCTGGCTGTGTTTTGTAAGAGCTGGGGTCTGGCTGTATTCTGGCTGTGTTTTGGCTGTGTTTTGTATGAGCTGGGATCTGGCTGTGTTCTGGCTGTGTTTTGTATGAGCTGGGATCTGGCTGTGTTCTGGCTGTGTTTTGTATGAGCTGGGATCTGGCTGTGTTCTGGCTGTGTTTTGTAAGAGCTGGGATCTGGCTGTATTCTGGCTGTGTTTTGGCTGTGTTCTGGCTGTATTCTGGCTGTGTTTTGGCTGTGTTCTGGCTGTGTTTTGGTTGTGTTCTGGCTGTGTTCTGGCTGTGTTCTGGCTGTGCTTTGTAAGAGCTGTGGTCTGGCTGTGTTCTGGCTGTGTTCTGGCTGTGGTCTGGCTGTGTTCTGGCTGTGTTCTGGCTGTGTTCTGGCTGTGTTCTGGCTGTGCTTTGTAAGAGCTGGGAGCTGGCAGGCAGGACTTCTATTGGAAGACACCTGCCTTTGACTACCTATAATGGAACCTTACTGCCTGTCTGTAACAGAGCTCTCTGACTGTCTGGAATGGAACCTTACTGCCTGTCTGTAACAGAGCTCTCTGACTGTCTTGAATAGAACCTTACTGCCTGTCTGTAACAGAGCTCTCTGACTGTCTGGAATGGAACCTTACTGCCTGTCTGTAACAGAGCTCTCTGACTGTCTTGAATAGAACCTTACTGCCTGTCTGGAATGGAACCTTACTGCCTGTCTGTAAAAGAGCTCTCTGACTGTCTTGAATGGAACCTTACTGCCTGTCTGTAACAAGGCTCTCTGACTGTCTTGAATGGAACCTTACTGACTGTCTGGAATGGAACCTTACTGCCTGTCTGTAACAGAGCTCTCTGACTGTCTTGAATAGAACCTTACTGACTGTCTGGAATTGAACCTTACTGACTGTCTGGAATGGAACCTTACTGCCTGTCTGTAAAAGAGCTCTCTGCCTGTCTGGAATGGAACCTTACTGCCTGTCTGTAACAGAGCTAACTGACTGTCTGGAATGGAACCTTACTGCCTGTCTGTAACAGAGCTCTCTGACTGTCTGGAATGGAACCTTACTGCCTGTCTGTAAAAGAGCTCTCTGACTGTCTGGAATAGAACCTTACTGCCTGTCTGTAACAAGGCTCTCTGACTGTCTTGAATAGAACCTTACTGCCTGTCTGTAACAGAGCTCTCTGACTGTCTGGAATAGAACCTTACTGCCTGTCTGTAACAGAGCTCTCTGACTGTCTGGAATAGAACCTTACTGCCTGTCTGTAACAGAGCTCTCTGACTGTCTGGAATAGAACCTTACTGCCTGTCTGTAACAGAGCTCTCTGACTGTGTTGAATTGAACCTTACTGCCTGTCTGTAACAGAGCTCTCTGACTGTGTTGAATTGAACCTTACTGCCTGTCTGTAACAGAGCTCTCTGACTGTGTTGAATTGAACCTTACTGCCTGTCTGTAACAGAGCTCTCTGACTGTCTTGAATAGAACCTTACTGCCTGTCTGTAACAGAGCTCTCTGACTGTGTTGAATTGAACCTTACTGCCTGTCTGTAATGGAACCTTACTGCCTGTCTGCAGCGACTGTAACAGAACTCACCCAGAGCTGAAGGCACAGAGCGAGGATGGAGACATTTCCACCTATCCACTCCTCTCACATCTACAGGACTGGCTGAGGGTTGGAACTCAGCAAGAGAAAGGGGGAGAGTGGAGCAGCAGGGAGACAACGGGGCACAGCTGGAGAGATCCTGGACTGGACTGTCACAGGCTACATCTCTCAGAGTCTGTCTGCTTCAACATGACAACTGATGGGAATGAGGTTAAGAGACACTGGGAGATCAAGTCTGTCTTTAGACCTTCCCCTGGCAGTGTCCTTATAATGTCCACCCACACCCCCTGGCAGTGTCCTGACAATATCCACCCACACTCCCTGGCAGTGTCCTGACAATGTCCACCCACACTCCCTGGCAGTGTCCTGACAACACCATATAAATGTATATGCATCTGGATGACAAGCTTCTTGAGGACACACACACACACACACACACACACACACACACACACACACACACACACACACACACACACACACACACACACGCACACTCCCATGACGTACCCATGATGGAGACGTCATACTCGATGAGTAGCGTAGCCTCCTGTCCACACTGTTTGAGGATGGACATGGCCTCTGCATGGGATGTCCCGTGAAGACGGATCCCATCGATACTCAGGAGCCTGTCCCCTGGCTTCACCGTACCCTCCCTGAGGAGAGAGGAGAGGAAGGGAGGGAGGGAGAGGAGAGGGGGAGGAGAGGGGGAGGGAAGGAGGGAGAGGCAGGGGACAGAGGGAGGGAGGGAGGGAGAGGAAGGAAGGAAGGGAGGGGGAGGGAAGGAGGGAGAGAAGGAGGGAGAAAGGGGAGGGAGGGAGGGGGATCAGAGGGTGAGGGAAGGCGGGAGAGAGGGGAGGGAGGGAGGGAGGGATGGAGGGAGGGAGGGAGGGAGGGGCAGGGGACAGATGGAGGGAGGGACATGAGAGGGGGAGGGAGGGAAGGAAGGAGAGGGGGGAGAGAGGGGGGAGAGAGGGAGGGAGGGAGGGAGGGGCAGGGGACAGATGGAGGGAGGGACATGAGAGGGGGAGGGAGGGAAGGAAGGAGAGGGGGGAGAGAGGGGGGAGAGAGGGAAAGAAAGAGCAAGGGAAAGGGAAAGGAGAGGGGGAGGGAAGGAAGGAGGGAGGAGAGAGGGGGGGAAGGAGAGAGAGAAAGAGAGAGAGAGCGAGAGGGGGGAGGGGGGATAGAGAAGATATCAGTCAGTGAGCTGTGAATTCTCCACTATGACAGAAAATATAAATTGCTATATTTGGTTTCCACAGGTGAGCTAACCGCTAACAGCTAACCGTCCAGCATGATGTGACACTGGAAATGAATCTCCACGCTGTCTCTGCCTTTGATCAGGTTTTATCAGAAACAACCTGTGACAACCGCTAGAATGGAATCCTTTCCTCCTAACTGGAAGTGTGAACACTGAAGCTACATCCTGATTAGACACACTTCTCCTGGTGGATTTAACATGGTGGAAACTACCTCCAGACGATGCTTTTAAACGCTGGGTGGGGAGTGTGCTGCTGGATGGGGAGTGTGCTGCTGGATGGGGAGTGTGCTGCTGGATGGGGAGTGTGCTGCTGGATGGGGAGTGTGCTGCTGGAAGGGGAGTGTGCTGCCGGATGGGGAGTGTGCTGCTGGATAGGGAGTGTGCTGCTGGATGGGGAGTGTGCTGCTGGATGGGGAGTGTGCTGCTGGATAGGGAGTGTGCTGCTGGATGGGGAGTGTGCTGCTGGATGGGGAGTGTGCTGCTGGATGGGGAGTGTGCTGCCGGATGGGGAGTGTGCTGCTGGATGGGGAGTGTGCTGCTGGATGGGGAGTGTGCTGCTGGATGGGGAGTGTGCTGCCGGATGGGGAGTGTGCTGCCGGATGGGGAGTGTGCTGCCGGATGGGGAGTGTGCTGCCGGATGGGGAGTGTGCTGCTGGATAGGGAGTGTGCTGCTGGATGGGGAGTGTGCTGCTGGATGGGGAGTGTGCTGCCGGATGGGGAGTGTGCTGCTGGATAGGGAGTGTGCTGCTGGATGGGGAGTGTGCTGCTGGATGGGGAGTGTGCTGCTGGATGGGGAGTGTGCTGCTGGATAGGGAGTGTGCTGCTGGATGGGGAGTGTCTGCTGGATGGGGAGTGTGCTGCCGGATGGGGAGTGTGCTGCTGGATGGGGAGTGTGCTGCTGGATGGGGAGTGTGCTGCCGGATGGGGAGTGTGCTGCCGGATGGGGAGTGTGCTGCCGGATGGGGAGTGTGCTGCCGGATGGGGAGTGTGCTGCCGGATGGGGAGTGTGCTGCCGGATGGGGAGTGTGCTGCTGGATGGGGAGTGTGCTGCTGGATGGGGAGTGTGCTGCTGGATGGGGAGTGTGCTGCTGGATAGGGAGTGTGCTGCTGGATGGGGAGTGTCATTAGAAAGACTTCCTTGACTGATCGTTCAACACGGTCCATTAATAGACTGTTTATAGGGAGGGAGGAGACAGAGAGAGAGACGGAGAGAGAGAGAGAGAGAGATTGAGGGAGCAAGAGGGAAAGGGATAGACAGATATAGAGAGACAGACAGATATAGAGAGACAGACAGATAAAGAGAGACAGACATATATAGAGAGACAGACATATATAGAGAGACAGACAAATATAGAGAGACAGGGAGGAGAGGAAGAGACAGACATATATAGAGATACAGGGAGGAGAGGAAGAGACAGACAGATATAGAGAGACAGACAGATATAGAGAGACAGACAGATATAGAGAGACAGACAGATAAAGAGAGACAGACATATATAGAGAGACAGACATATATAGCGAGACAGACAGATATAGAGAGACAGGGAGGAGAGGAAGAGACAGACAGATATAGAGATACAGGGAGGAGAGGAAGAGACAGACAGATATAGAGAGACAGACAGATATAGAGAGACATACAGATATAGAGAGACAGGGAGGAGAGGAAGAGACAGACAGATATAGAGAGACAGGGAGGAGAGGAAGAGACAGACAGATATAGAGAGACAGACAGATATAGAGAGACGTACAGATATAAAGAGACAGACAGATATAGAGAGACAGGGAGGAGAGGAAGAGAGACAGATATAGAGAGACAGACAGATATAGAGACATACAGATATAGAGAGACATACAGATATAGAGAGACATACAGATATAGAGAGAAATACAGATATAGAGAGACATACAGATATAGAGACATACAGATATAGAGAGACAGACAGATAAAGAGAGACAGACAGATATAGAGAGAAATACAGATATAGAGAGACATACAGATATAGAGAGACAGACAGATAAAGAGAGACAGACAGATATAGAGAGACAGACAGATATAGAGAGACAGGGAGGAGAGGAAGAGACAGACAGATAAAGAGAGACAGACAGATATAGAGAGAAATACAGATATAGAGAGACATACAGATATAGAGAAATACAGATATAGAGAGACATACAGATATAGAGAGACAGACAGATATAGAGAGACAGGGAGGAGAGGAAGAGACAGACAGATATAGAGAGACAGGGAGGAGAGGAAGAGACAGACAGATATAGAGAGACAGACAGATATAGAGAGACATACAGATATAGAGAGACAGGGAGGAGAGGAAGAGACAGACAGATAAAGAGAGACAGACAGATATAGAGAGACATACAGATATAGAGACATACAGATATAGAGAGACAGGGAGGAGAGGAAGAGAGACAGATATAGAGAGACAGACAGATATAGAGACATACATATATAGAGAGACATACAGATATAGAGAGACATACAGATATAGAGAGAAATACAGATATAGAGAGACATACAGATATAGAGACATACAGATAAAGAGAGACAGACAGATATAGAGAGAAATACAGATATAGAGAGACATACAGCTATAGAGAGACAGACAGATAAAGAGAGACAGACAGATATATAGAGACATACAGATATAGAGAGACAGACAGATAAAGAGAGACAGGCAGATATAGAGAGAAATACAGATATATAGAGACATACAGATATAGAGAGACAGACAGATATAGAGAGAAATACAGATATAGAGAGACATACATATATAGAGACATACAGATATAGAGAGACATACAGATATAGAGAGACAGACAGATATAGAGAGACAGGGAGGAGAGGAAGAGACAGACAGATAAAGAGAGACAGACAGATATAGAGAGACATACAGATATAGAGACATACAGATATAGAGAGACAGACAGATAAAGAGAGACAGACAGATATAGAGAGACAGGGAGGAGAGGAAGAGACAGACAGATATAGAGAGACAGACAGATATAGAGAGACATACAGATATAGAGAGACAGGGAGGAGAGGAAGAGACAGACAGATATAGAGAGACATACAGATATAGAGAGACATACAGATATAGAGAGACAGGGAGGAGAGGAAGAGACAGACAGATATAGAGAGACAGACAGATATAGAGAGAAATACAGATATAGAGAGACATACAGATATAGAGAGACGTACAGATATAGAGAGACGTACAGATATAGAGAGACAGACAGATATAGAGAGACAGGGAGGAGAGGAAGAGAGACAGATATAGAGAGACAGACAGATATAGAGACATACATATATAGAGAGACATACAGATATAGAGAGACATACAGATATAGAGAGAAATACAGATATAGAGAGACATACAGATATAGAGACATACAGATATAGAGAGACAGACAGATAAAGAAAGACAGACAGATATAGAGAGAAATACAGATATAGAGAGACATACAGATATAGAGAGACAGACAGATAAAGAGAGACAGACAGATATATAGAGACATACAGATATAGAGAGACAGACAGATAAAGAGAGACAGGCAGATATAGAGAGAAATACAGATATATAGAGACATACAGATATAGAGAGACAGACAGATATAGAGAGAAATACAGATATAGAGAGACATACAGATATAGAGACATACAGATATAGAGAGACAGACAGATAAAGAGAGACAGACAGATATAGAGAGAAATACAGATATAGAGACATACAGATATAGAGAGACAGACAGATAAAGAGAGACAGACAGATATAGAGAGACAGACATATATAGAGAGACAGGGAGGAGAGGAAGAGACAGACAGATAAAGAGAGACAGACAGATATATAGAGACATACAGATATAGAGAGACAGACAGATAAAGAGAGACAGGCAGATATAGAGAGAAATACAGATATATAGAGACATACAGATATAGAGAGACAGACAGATATAGAGAGAAATACAGATATAGAGAGACATACAGATATAGAGACATACAGATATAGAGAGACATACAGATATAGAGAGACAGACAGATATAGAGAGACAGGGAGGAGAGGAAGAGACAGACAGATAAAGAGAGACAGACAGATATAGAGAGACATACAGATATAGAGACATACAGATATAGAGAGACAGACAGATAAAGAGAGACAGACAGATATAGAGAGAAATACAGATAAAGAGAGACATACAGATATAGAGAGACAGACAGATAAAGAGAGACAGACAGATATAGAGAGACAGACAGATATAGAGAGACAGACAGATATAGAGAGACAGGGAGGAGAGGAAGAGACAGACAGATATAGAGAGACAGGGAGGAGAGGAAGAGACAGACAGATATAGAGAGACAGACAGATATAGAGAGACATACAGATATAGAGAGACAGGGAGGAGAGGAAGAGACAGACAGATATAGAGAGACATACAGATATAGAGAGACATACAGATATAGAGAGACAGGGAGGAGAGGAAGAGACAGACAGATATAGAGAGACAGACAGATATAGAGAGAAATACAGATATAGAGAGACATACAGATATAGAGAGACGTACAGATATAGAGAGACGTACAGATATAGAGAGACAGACAGATATAGAGAGACAGGGAGGAGAGGAAGAGAGACAGATATAGAGAGACAGACAGATATAGAGAGACATACATATATAGAGAGACATACAGATATAGAGAGACATACAGATATAGAGAGACAGGGAGGAGAGGAAGAGACAGACAGATATAGAGAGACAGACAGATAGAGAGAAAAACAGATATAGAGAGACATACAGATATAGAGAGACGTACAGATATAGAGAGACGTACAGATATAGAGAGACAGACAGATATAGAGAGACAGGGAGGAGAGGAAGAGAGACAGATATAGAGAGACAGACAGATATAGAGACATACATATATAGAGAGACATACAGATATAGAGAGACATACAGATATAGAGAGAAATACAGATATAGAGAGACATACAGATATAGAGACATACAGATATAGAGAGACAGACAGATAAAGAGAGACAGACAGATATAGAGAGAAATACAGATATAGAGAGACATACAGATATAGAGAGACAGACAGATAAAGAGAGACAGACAGATATATAGAGACATACAGATATAGAGAGACAGACAGATAAAGAGAGACAGGCAGATATAGAGAGAAATACAGATATATAGAGACATACAGATATAGAGAGACAGACAGATATAGAGAGAAATACAGATATAGAGAGACATACAGATATAGAGACATACAGATATAGAGAGACATACAGATAAAGAGAGACAGACAGATATAGAGAGAAATACAGATATAGAGAGACATACAGATATAGAGAGACAGACAGATATAGAGAGACAGGGAGGAGAGGAAGAGACAGACAGATAAAGAGAGACAGACAGATATAGAGAGACATACAGATATAGAGACATACAGATATAGAGAGACAGGGAGGAGAGGAAGAGAGACAGATATAGAGAGACAGACAGATATAGAGACATACATATATAGAGAGACATACAGATATAGAGAGACATACAGATATAGAGAGAAATACAGATATAGAGAGACATACAGATATAGAGACATACAGATATAGAGAGACACACAGATAAAGAGAGACAGACAGATATAGAGAGAAATACAGATATAGAGAGACATACAGATATAGAGAGACAGACAGATAAAGAGAGACAGACAGATATATAGAGACATACAGATATAGAGAGACAGACAGATAAAGAGAGACAGGCAGATATAGAGAGAAATACAGATATATAGAGACATACAGATATAGAGAGACAGACAGATATAGAGAGAAATACAGATATAGAGAGACATACAGATATAGAGACATACAGATATAGAGAGACATACAGATATAGAGAGACAGACAGATATAGAGAGACAGGGAGGAGAGGAAGAGACAGACAGATAAAGAGAGACAGACAGATATAGAGAGACATACAGATATAGAGACATACAGATATAGAGGAACAGACAGATATAGAGAGACAGGGAGGAGAGGAAGAGACAGACAGATAAAGAGAGACAGACAGATATAGAGAGACATACAGATATAGAGACATACAGATATAGAGAGACAGACAGATAAAGAGAGACAGACAGATATAGAGAGAAATACAGATATAGAGAGACATACAGATATAGAGAGACAGACAGATAAAGAGAGACAGACAGATATAGAGAGACAGACAGATATAGAGAGACAGACAGATATAGAGAGACAGGGAGGAGAGGAAGAGACAGACAGATATAGAGAGACAGGGAGGAGAGGAAGAGACAGACAGATATAGAGAGACAGACAGATATAGAGAGACATACAGATATAGAGAGACAGGGAGGAGAGGAAGAGACAGACAGATATAGAGAGACATACAGATATAGAGAGACATACAGATATAGAGAGACAGGGAGGAGAGGAAGAGACAGACAGATATAGAGAGACAGACAGATATAGAGAGAAATACAGATATAGAGAGACATACAGATATAGAGAGACGTACAGATATAGAGAGACGTACAGATATAGAGAGACAGACAGATATAGAGAGACAGGGAGGAGAGGAAGAGAGACAGATATAGAGAGACAGACAGATATATAGACATACATATATAGAGAGACATACAGATATAGAGAGACATACAGATATAGAGAGACAGGGAGGAGAGGAAGAGACAGACAGATATAGAGAGACAGACAGATAGAGAGAAAAACAGATATAGAGAGACATACAGATATAGAGAGACGTACAGATATAGAGAGACGTACAGATATAGAGAGACAGACAGATATAGAGAGACAGGGAGGAGAGGAAGAGAGACAGATATAGAGAGACAGACAGATATAGAGACATACATATATAGAGAGACATACAGATATAGAGAGACATACAGATATAGAGAGAAATACAGATATAGAGAGACATACAGATATAGAGACATACAGATATAGAGAGACAGACAGATAAAGAGAGACAGACAGATATAGAGAGAAATACAGATATAGAGAGACATACAGATATAGAGAGACAGACAGATAAAGAGAGACAGACAGATATATAGAGACATACAGATATAGAGAGACAGACAGATAAAGAGAGACAGGCAGATATAGAGAGAAATACAGATATATAGAGACATACAGATATAGAGAGACAGACAGATATAGAGAGAAATACAGATATAGAGAGACATACAGATATAGAGACATACAGATATAGAGAGACATACAGATAAAGAGAGACAGACAGATATAGAGAGAAATACAGATATAGAGAGACATACAGATATAGAGAGACAGACAGATATAGAGAGACAGGGAGGAGAGGAAGAGACAGACAGATAAAGAGAGACAGACAGATATAGAGAGACATACAGATATAGAGACATACAGATATAGAGAGACAGGGAGGAGAGGAAGAGAGACAGATATAGAGAGACAGACAGATATAGAGACATACATATATAGAGAGACATACAGATATAGAGAGACATACAGATATAGAGAGAAATACAGATATAGAGAGACATACAGATATAGAGACATACAGATATAGAGAGACACACAGATAAAGAGAGACAGACAGATATAGAGAGAAATACAGATATAGAGAGACATACAGATATAGAGAGACAGACAGATAAAGAGAGACAGACAGATATATAGAGACATACAGATATAGAGAGACAGACAGATAAAGAGAGACAGGCAGATATAGAGAGAAATACAGATATATAGAGACATACAGATATAGAGAGACAGACAGATATAGAGAGAAATACAGATATAGAGAGACATACAGATATAGAGACATACAGATATAGAGAGACATACAGATATAGAGAGACAGACAGATATAGAGAGACAGGGAGGAGAGGAAGAGACAGACAGATAAAGAGAGACAGACAGATATAGAGAGACATACAGATATAGAGACATACAGATATAGAGAGACAGACAGATAAAGAGAGACAGACAGATATAGAGAGAAATACAGATATAGAGAGACATACAGACATAGAGAGACAGACAGATAAAGAGAGACAGACAGATATAGAGAGACAGACAGATATAGAGAGACAGGGAGGAGAGGAAGAGACAGACAGATATAGAGAGACAGGGAGGAGAGGAAGAGACAGACAGATATAGAGAGACAGACAGATATAGAGAGACATACAGATATAGAGAGACAGGGAGGAGAGGAAGAGACAGACAGATATAGAGAGACATACAGATATAGAGAGACATACAGATATAGAGAGACAGGG
Source organism: Oncorhynchus mykiss (assembly GCF_013265735.2). NCBI lineage: Eukaryota > Metazoa > Chordata > Actinopteri > Salmoniformes > Salmonidae > Oncorhynchus > Oncorhynchus mykiss. The sequence goes on from NC_048585.1 coordinate 3,758,965, forward strand.
AGGAGAGGAAGAGACAGACAGATATAGAGAGACAGACAGATATAGAGAGAAATACAGATATAGAGAGACATACAGATATAGAGAGACGTACAGATATAGAGAGACGTACAGATATAGAGAGACAGACAGATATAGAGAGACAGGGAGGAGAGGAAGAGAGACAGATATAGAGAGACAGACAGATATAGAGACATACATATATAGAGAGACATACAGATATAGAGAGACATACAGATATAGAGAGAAATACAGATATAGAGAGACATACAGATATAGAGACATACAGATATAGAGAGACAGACAGATAAAGAGAGACAGACAGATATAGAGAGAAATACAGATATAGAGAGACATACAGATATAGAGAGACAGACAGATAAAGAGAGACAGACAGATATATAGAGACATACAGATATAGAGAGACAGACAGATAAAGAGAGACAGGCAGATATAGAGAGAAATACAGATATATAGAGACAGACAGATATAGAGAGACAGACAGATATAGAGAGAAATACAGATATAGAGAGACATACAGATATAGAGACATACAGATATAGAGAGACAGACAGATAAAGAGAGACAGACAGATATAGAGAGAAATACAGATATAGAGAAATACAGATATAGAGAGACAGACAGATAAAGAGAGACAGACAGATATAGAGAGACAGACAGATATAGAGAGACAGGGAGGAGAGGAAGAGACAGACAGATAAAGAGAGACAGACAGATATAGAGAGACATACAGATATAGAGACATACAGATATAGAGAGACAGGGAGGAGAGGAAGAGAGACAGATATAGAGAGACAGACAGATATAGAGACATACATATATAGAGAGACATACAGATATAGAGAGACATACAGATATAGAGAGAAATACAGATATAGAGAGACATACAGATATAGAGACATACAGATATAGAGAGACAGACAGATAAAGAGAGACAGACAGATATAGAGAGAAATACAGATATAGAGAGACATACAGATATAGAGAGACAGACAGATAAAGAGAGACAGACAGATATATAGAGACATACAGATATAGAGAGACAGACAGATAAAGAGAGACAGGCAGATATAGAGAGAAATACAGATATATAGAGACATACAGATATAGAGAGACAGACAGATATAGAGAGAAATACAGATATAGAGAGACATACAGATATAGAGACATACAGATATAGAGAGACATACAGATATAGAGAGACAGACAGATATAGAGAGACAGGGAGGAGAGGAAGAGACAGACAGATAAAGAGAGACAGACAGATATAGAGAGACATACAGATATAGAGACATACAGATATAGAGAGACAGACAGATAAAGAGAGACAGACAGATATAGAGAGAAATACAGATATAGAGAGACATACAGATATAGAGAGACAGACAGATAAAGAGAGACAGACAGATATAGAGAGACAGACAGATATAGAGAGACAGGGAGGAGAGGAAGAGACAGACAGATATAGAGAGACAGGGAGGAGAGGAAGAGACAGACAGATATAGAGAGACAGACAGATATAGAGAGACATACAGATATAGAGAGACAGGGAGGAGAGGAAGAGACAGACAGATATAGAGAGACATACAGATATAGAGAGACAGGGAGGAGAGGAAGAGACAGACAGATATAGAG
>NC_048585.1:3763117-3765617 GCF_013265735.2 Oncorhynchus mykiss
CTCGTGGGCTCCTCCTAAACCAACCAACAGACAGTTATCACACAAACAGGTGGGTACGGTAACCAAGGATACATACAATTGATTTGTGCTATAAGAGATCACTGAAGAACCAAGGTAATACTGTAGTACCTGATCACAAAGGAAAACTGTTTAAATGAAACTTCTACACAGGAAACACAGTAGCAATACATTGGCTTTCACGGCAGGAAGGACTTATTGATTTAGAAACAGAAAGGGCAATTGAATACTTCAACACACTTGTAGAATTGATGACGGAGAGTAATGAGCTGTGGCAACATCTCTGTAGCGTCGACCTTCAAGTTAACTTCCCTCTCTTCAAAGACCGAGGATAACTCACCAAGGGAGCATCACGAATGGAACCCTATTCCCTATATAGTGCACTACTTTTGACCAGAGCCCTATGAACCCTAAAATTAGCAGTGTAGGGAATAGGGTGCTATTTAGGTCACATTTCTAAAAGTTTGTTCCTATTCGTTTTAATGAAGCCTCATTCCAACTGGGTAAATAGAGTCAACTAGAAGGTCCTATTCTGTAGTCATATTCAGATCACTTTCCTTTCCTCCGTACCCCAGTCAAATGGCTTCACACACACACACACACACACACACACACACACACACACACACACACACACACACACACACACACACACACACGTACCTCGGATGACAAAGCCGAACGTATTGCCTTCTTTGTGCAGAGTCACCTCAACGCTTTTGAACATCAGCCCAGAGCCCTGAACAGCTGAGGAGAGAGGAGCAAACACTATATAAACACATCACTACCTCCACAGTTACATCATTACACAGTCTGGGAGAGGAGACATCATTACACAGCCTGGGAGAGGAGACATCATTACACAGTCTGGGAGAGGAGACATCATTACACAGCCTGGGAGAGGAGGCATCATTACACAGCCTGGGAGAGGAGACATCATTACACAGTCTGTCTGAGAGAGGAGACATCATTACACAGTCTGGGAGAGGAGACATCATTACACAGTCTGAGAGAGGAGAAATCATTACACAGTCTGTCTGGGAGAAGAGACATCATTACACAGCCTGGGAGAGGAGACATCATTATACAGTCTGGGAGAGGAGACATCATTACACAGTCTGTCTGAGAGAGGAGACATCATTACACAGTCTGGGAGAGGAGACATCATTACACAGTCTGGGAGAGGAGACATCATTACACAGTCTGTCTGAGAGAGGAGACATCATTACACAGTCTGTCTGGGAGAGGAGACATCATTACACAGTCTGTGAGAGGAGACATCATTACACAGCCTGGGAGAGGAGACATCATTACACAGCCTGGGAGAGGAGACATCATTACACAGTCTGGGAGAGGAGACATCATTACACAGTCTGGGAGAGGAGACATCATTCCACAGTCTGAGAGAGGAGACATCATTACACAGTCTGAGAGAGGAGACATCATTACACAGTCTGTCTGGGAGAGGAGACATCATTACACAGCCTGGGAGAGGAGACATCATTACACAGCCTGGGAGAGGAGACATGAAAGGAAAAGACACCGAGGTGAGATGTGTTTGGTAAAGGTGGCTTTGAACTCTGTGTAAAACAGCTCTGGAAAGGAACAAAGGAATTGTGGGAACTCAGGACTCTGGCTTCAGACGGAAGATACAATTTCCTCAAGTATGAATCCAGCTTGATTCTATACTCATCCAATTCTATTGATTAGTATCTTTCTATTGAACCAATCAGATCAACAGATAAACACTACTGATGTATCTATTGAACCTATCAGATCAACATCAGATCAACAGGACTAATGTATCTATTGAACCAATCAGATCAACAGGACTAATGTATCTATTGAACCAATCAGATCAACAGGGCTAATGTATCTATTCAACCAATCAGATCAACATAATGTATCACTGACTATGAAGGACTGTATCATTTATAACAACGTGGTCCTAAAACAGTAGAACTCACAGACAGGTGGCAGCTCGTATTCCACCTCTAGAACCACACGTTCTCCGACGTTCTTCAGCAGGCTGATGATCTCGTCGTGACGGAACTTGGTCAGATTGATCCCGTTTACAGACTTGATGTAGTCGCCCACGTTGAGCTGGTCACTCCTACACAGAGAGAGATGGATGGTGTGGTAGAGGAGGGGAGGAAGATAGAGAGAGGGAAAGAGATTGAGACAATCAGAACAGAAGAAGAGAGAAACACAGAGAAAGAAAGATATGGAGACGAGGAGATGAGAGAAACACAGAGAGAGAAAGATTTGGAGACGAGGAGATGAGAGAAACACAGAGAGAGAAAGATATGGAGACGAGGAGATGAGAGAAACACAGAGAGAGAAAGATATGGAGACGAGGAGATGAGAGAAACACAGAGAGAGAAAGATATGGAGACGAGGAGATGGGAGAAACACAGAAAGAGAAAGATATGGAGACGAGGAGATGGGAGAAACACAGAGAGAGAAAGATATGGAGACGAGG
>NC_048585.1:3770617-3835617 GCF_013265735.2 Oncorhynchus mykiss
CATTCTAATGACCCAGGTGGAGCAACCTGTCACCCCCATCACACAACCAGCTGACCCTGAGGGAGGGAGGGAGGGAGGGAGCAACCTGTCACCCCCATCACACAACCAGCTGACCCTGAGGGAGGGAGGGAGGGAGGGAGGGAGGGAGGGAGGGAGGGAGGGAGGGAGGGAGGGAGGGAGGGAGGGAGGGAGGGAGGGAGGGAGGGAGGGAGGGACATTCTAATGACCCAGGTGGAGCAACCTGTCACCCCCATCACACAACCTGCTGACCCTGAGGGAGGGAGGGAGGGAGGGAGGGAGGGAGGGAGGGAGGGAGGGAGGGAGGGAGGGAGGGAGGGAGGGAGGGATGGGAGGGATGGGAGCAGAGGGCGAGGGGTAGGGAAATGGGAGATATAGGGATAGATGAGAGGAGAGGTGAAAGGGGAGAGATAGGGTGGCGAGGAGAGAAGAGGAGGAAGGAGGAGAAGAGAGGAGAGAGGGATGGATGAGAGGGGGAGGGGAAGGGATAGGGAGGAGAGCGGGGGTGGGGATGGTTGAGGGGAATGAGGAATGAGGAGAGGACTGGGTTGGGGATGGTTGAGGGGAATGAGGAGAGGACAGTCATATCTAACCACTACAATCTGAGACAGTCTGGATGGTCTTCATCAACATAACCAGTCATATCTAACCACTACAATCTGAGACAGTCTGTCTGAAGGTCCTTCATCAACATAACCAGTCATATCTAACCACTACAATCTGAGACAGTCTGTCTGGAGGGTCTTCATCAACATAACCAGTCATATCTAACCACTACAATCTGAGACAGTCTGTCTGGAGGGTCTTCATCAACATAACCAGTCATATCTAACCACTACAATCTGAGACAGTCTGTCTGGAGGGTCTTCATCAACATAACCAGTCATATCTAACCACTACAATCTGAGACAGTCTGGATGGTCTTCATCAACATAACCAGTCATATCTAACCACTACAATCTGAGACAGTCTGTCTGGAGGGTCTTCATCAACATAACCAGTCATATCTAACCACTACAATCTGAGACAGTCTGTCTGGAGGGTCTTCATCAACACTACAATCTGAGACAGTCAGTCTGGAGGGTCTTCATCAACATAACCAGTCATATCTAACCACTACAATCTGAGACAGTCTGTCTGGAGGGTCTTCATCAACCTAACCAGTCATATCTAACCACTACAATCTGAGACAGTCTGTCTGGAGGGTCTTCATCAACACTACAATCTGAGACAGTCTGTCTGGAGGGTCTTCATCAACATAACCAGTCATATCTAACCACTACAATCTGAGACAGTCTGTCTGGAGGGTCTTCATCAACATAACCAGTCATATCTAACCACTACAATCTGAGACAGTCTGTCTGGAGGGTCTTCATCAACATAACCAGTCATATCTAACCACTACAATCTGAGACAGTCTGGATGGTCTTCATCAACATAACCAGTCATATCTAACCACTACAATCTGAGACAGTCTGTCTGGAGGGTCTTCATCAACATAACCAGTCATATCTAACCACTACAATCTGAGACAGTCTGTCTGGAGGGTCTTCATCAACACTACAATCTGAGACAGTCAGTCTGGAGGGTCTTCATCAACATAACCAGTCATATCTAACCACTACAATCTGAGACAGTCTGTCTGGAGGCTCTTCATCAACACTACAATCTGAGACAGTCAGTCTGGAGGCTCTTCATCAACATAACCAGTCATATCTAACCACTACAATCTGAGACAGTCTGTCTAGAAGGTCTTCATCAACAAAACCAGTCAACTATGGTTCTGTGAACACTGGAGGGTGAATGAATTGTGCATCACACTGTGAAGAGGCACACTGTCTCTCTGTTCCAAAAGCCCACAGACCAGGCTGTGATCTGGTGGGTTATATTCCTGTCTGTGACGCTCAGAATGTGGATAAGCCTCTTAGAATGGAGATGAGTGGTGAGAGATACGATCAAGAGAGAGAAACAAGCCTCTGTCTCTCTCTCTCTCCTCCTCCTCTCCTCCTCCTCTCTCCTCTCTCCTCTTCATCTCTCCTCATCCACTCTCTTCCTCTCTCCTCCTCTCCTCTCCTCTCTCCTTGTCCTCCCTCCTCCTCCTCCTCCTCTCCTTGTCCTCTCTCCTCCTCCTCCTCTCCTCCACTCTCCTCCTCTAATCACCTCCTCCTCCAATCTCAATCTCAATCTCCTCCTCTCCTACACTCTCCTCCTCTAATTACCTCCTCCTCCTCCTCCTCTAATCGCCTCATCCTCCTCCTCTAATCACCTCCTCCTCCTCCTCTCCTCCACTCTCCTCCTCTAATCACCTCCTCATCCTCCTCCTCTAATCACCTCCTCCTCCTCCTCCACTCTCCTCCTCTAATCACCTCCTCCTCCTCCTCCTCTAATCACCTCCTCCTCCTCCTCTAATCACCTCCTCCTCTCCTCCTCTAATCACCTCCTCCTCTGATCCTCTAATCACCTCCTCCTCTCCTCCTCTAATCTCCTCCTCCTCCTCCTCCTCCTCCTCTAATCACCTCCTCCTCCTCTAATCTCCTCCTCCTCCTCCTCTCCTCTGCCCTTTCCTATGTCCTATCCTCCCTTCCTCTCCCGCGCGTCTCTCACCCCCCCCCCCCCCCCCACCCCCATAGGTCACATCCTCTCCTCTGTGCCCGTTCCTGTCCAGTGTGGTAGTAGGGTTAGAGGACAGTGAGACAAGGGGACTGCGTCAGACAACATGTCCTTCTCCTGCTCAGTCATTTCCCTAGTGAGCAGGCCTGACAGATGGCCCTGAGAACCGCACGCAGCAGGGACACTGTCCAGGACACTTTAAAACCGCGTGATGTAGTGACACCAAGGAACAGAGGACATGAACCCTGTCCTCCTCTGTCCTCCTTTAACTCTCCGTCTGCTGTTTAGTTGAGTGATAAACTGGTGTTTTGGAGGATACAGCACATTGGCTTGTCGAGGGCCGGCACTCTGTGCCAATATATTATCCTCCAAAACACCGTCTTCCAGGGCATTGTCACTTTTATACAACTGGTTACCAACATGTTCAAATAATCATGGAAATTTTTTCATTAATAAAACATTATTTTATTCATGCTACTTCATCCTTCCAGGAGATATAGTCCAGACACACATCTAGGGTTGTTACTACACTACAGCATGGTTACTACACTACCACATGGTTACTACACTACCACATGGTTACTACACTACCACATGGTTACTACACTACCACATGGTTACTACACTACAGCATGGTTACTACACTACCACATGGTTACTACACTACCACATGGTTACTAAACTACAACATGGTTACTACACTACCACATGGTTACTACACTACCACATGGTTACTACACTACAGCATGGTTACTACACTACCACATGGTTACTAAACTACCACATGGTTACTACACTACAGCATGGTTACTACACTACAACATGGTTACTACACTACAACATGGTTACTACACTACAGCATGGTTACTACACTACAACATGGTTACTAAACTACCACATGGTTACTACACTACAACATGGTTACTACACTACAACATGGTTACTACACTACAACATGGTTACTACACTACCACATGGTTACTACACTACAACATGGTTACTACACTACAGCATGGTTACTACACTACAACATGGTTACTACACTACAACATGGTTACTACACTACAAACCCCTGGACACTACAACATGGTTACTACACTACAACATGGTTACTACACTACACCATGGTTACTACACTACAACATGGTTACTACACTACCACATGGTTACTAAACTACAACATGGTTACTACACTACCACATGGTTACTACACTACAGCATGGTTACTACACTACAACATGGTTACTACACTACAACATGGTTACTACACTACAGCATGGTTACTACACTACAACATGGTTACTAAACTACCACATGGTTACTACACTACCACATGGTTACTACACTACAACATGGTTACTACACTACAACATGGTTACTACACTACAACATGGTTACTACACTACCACATGGTTACTACACTACAACATGGTTACTACACTACAGCATGGTTACTACACTACAACATGGTTACTACACTACCACATGGTTACTACACTACCACATGGTTACTACACTACCACATGGTTACTACACTACACCATGGTTACTACACTACAACATGGTTACTACACTACAGCATGGTTACTACACTACAACATGGTTACTACACTACCACATGGTTACTACACTACCACATGGTTACTACACTACCACATGGTTACTACACTACACCATGGTTACTACACTACAACATGGTTACTACACTACAAACCCCTGGACACTACAACATGGTTACTACACTACAACATGGTTACTACACTACAACATGGTTACTACACTACACCATGGTTACTACACTACAACATGGTTACTACACTACCACATGGTTACTACACTACCACATGGTTACTACACTACCACATGGTTACTACACTACACCATGGTTACTACACTACCACATGGTTACGACACTACCACATGGTTACTACACTACACCATGGTTACTACACTACCACATGGTTACTACACTACCACATGGTTACTACACTACAACATGGTTACTACACTACAACATGGTTACTACACTACCACATGGTTACTACACTACAACATGGTTACTACACTACAACATGGTTACTACACTACAACATGGTTACTACACTACAACATGGTTACTACACTACCACATGGTTACTACACTACCACATGGTTACTACACTACCACATGGTTACTACACTACCACATGGTTACTACACTACAACATGGTTACTACACTACAACATGGTTACTACACTACCACATGGTTACTACACTACAACATGGTTACTACACTACAACATGGTTACTACACTACAACATGGTTACTACACTACAACATGGTTACTACACTACCACATGGTTACTACACTACCACATGGTTACTACACTACCACATGGTTACTACACTACCACATGGTTACTACACTACCAAATGGTTACTACACTACAACATGGTTACTACACAACAACATGGTTACTACACTACAACATGGTTACTACACTACAACATGGTTACTACACTACAAACCACTGGACACTACAACATGGTTACTACACTACCACATGGTTACTACACTACAACATGGTTACTACACTACAACATGGTTACTACACTACAACATGGTTACTACACTACAACATGGTTACTACACTACCACATGGTTACTACACTACAAACCACTGGACACTACAACATGGTTACTACACTACCACATGGTTACTACACTACACCATGGTTAATACACTACCACATGGTTACTACACTACAACATGGTTACTACACTACAACATTGTTACTACACTACCACATGGTTACAACACTACAACATGGTAACTACACTACAACATGGTTACTACACTACAACATGGTTACTACACTACAACATGGTTACTACACTACAACATGGTTACTACACTACCACATGGTTACTACACTACAACATGGTTACTACACTACAACATGGTTACTACACTACCACATGGTTACTACACTACCACATGGTTACTACACTACAGCATGGTTACTACACTACCACATGGTTACTACACTACAACATGGTTACTACACTACAACATGGTTACTACACTACAACATTGTTACTACACTACAACATGGTTACTACACTACAACATGGTTACTACACTACAACATGGTTACTACACTACCGCATGGTTACTACACTACAGCATGGTTACTACACTACAACATGGTTACTACACTACAACATGGTTACTACACTACAAACCCCTGGACACTACAACATGGTTACTACACTACCACATGGTTACTACACTACTACATGGTTACTACACTACAACATGGTTACTACACTACAACATGGTTACTACACTACAAACCCCTGGACACTACAACATGGTTACTACACTACAGCATGGTTACTACACTACAGCATGGTTACTACACTACAGCATGGTTACTACACTACAAACCACTGGCCTCAGATCTATCAAAAGTAATGCACTATATAGGGGACATTTATAGGGGACATATATAGGGGACATATATATGGCACATATATAGGGCACATATATAGGGGACATATATAGGGGGCATATATAGGCAAAATATATAGGGCACATATATAGGGGACATATATAGGGGACATATATAAGGGACATATATAGGGGACATATATAGGGCACATATACAGGGGACATATATAGAGGACATATATAGGGCACATATATAGGGGACATATATAGGCGACATATATAAGGGACATATATAGAGGACATATGTAGGGCACATATATAGGGGACATATATAGGCAACATATACAGGGCACATATATAGAGGACATATATAGGGCACATATATAGGGCACATATATAGAGGACATATGTAGGGCACATATATAGGGAACATATATAGGCGACATATATAGGGCACATATATATGGCACATATATAGGGGACATATATAGAGGACATATATAGGGCACATATATAGGGCACATATATAGGGGACATATATAGGCGACATATATAAGGGACATATATAGGGCACATATATAGGGGACATATATAGGCGACATATATAGGGGACATATATAAGGGACATATATAAGGCACATATATAGGGGACATATATAGAGGACATATATAGAGGACATATATAGGGCACATATATAGGGCACATATATAGGGGACATATATAGGCGACATATATAAGGGACATATATAGGGCACATATATAGGGCACATATATAGGGCACATATATAAGGGACATATATAGAGGACATATATAGGGCACATCTATAGGGGACATATATAGGGGACATATATAGGGGACATATATAGGGCACATATATAAGGGACATATATATAGGACATATATATGGGACATATTTAGGGGACATATATAGGGCACATATATAGGGGACATATATAGGGCACATATATAGGGGACATATATAGGGGACATATATAGGGCACATATATAGGGCACATATATAGGGGACATATATAGGGGACATATATAGGGGACATATATAGGGCACATATATAGGGGACATATATAGGGGACATATATAGGGGACATATATAGGGGACATATATAGGGGACATATATAGGGGACAGCGTGCCATTTGAGAAGTAGTTCAGGTACAAGCTAGGTGCTGCCAGACAGCCTGTCCTGTCAGTGTCTCGCCCACTAAGCATATCATTGAAAAAGACCAAGCCATTCTACCCTTTAATTAAATGTTAACTTAAGTCATTTGCATATTGATGAGAATGCCAAAGGGGGCTTCAGGATGGAGAAAAGGAGTTTGGTGTTGGGGTAGTCGTGGGGGGGCGGGGTATCTGTGCACAGCTGAAGTCATTTCCGTGCTAGCGGGTTTGCGGCTAATCGGAAGCGCTAGCTAGCTGGCTGGCAGAGTTGTGACGGGGAGGGGAAGGAGTGTGTGTGTGCGAAGGGGACAAACAGGAAGGAAGAGAGGGGACCCGGGGCCTCGGAGAGGGGAAGGAGTGTGTGTGCGTGTGTGCGGTGTGCGAGGGGGACAAACAGGAAGGAAGAGAGGGGACCCGGGGCCTCGGAGAGGGGAAGGAGTGTGTGTGTGCGAAGGGGACAAACAGGAAGGAAGAGAGGGGACCCGGGGCCTCGGAGAGGGGAAGGAGTGTGTGTGTGCGAAGGGGACAAACAGGAAGGAAGAAATGGGACCCGGGGCCTCGGAAGAGGGGAAGGAGTGTGTGTGTGCATGTGTGCGAAGGGGACAAACAGGAAGGAAGAGAGGGGACCCGGGGCCTCGGAGAGGGGAAGGAGTGTGTGTGTGCATGTGTGCGGGTTTGCGAGAGGGACAAAGAGGAAGGAAGAGAGGGGACCCAGGGCCTCGGTTCCCCTTTCTGAAGATTCGCTGCTGTGCCTGGTAATCTGCACTGAACCAAATCAGCCCAGTTTACAACATGCTAGAGTTGATATAAGGTGACCACTGAGCATCAATCAGCCGTAGAGAAAGGCCACTGCCCCTGAAACGGTGATCTCGGACACAAATGATATAGGAGGGACCTTTTCCAACTAATCTCAGCTTCTATGGCTGCCTGAACTTAGAGCCAGCATACCGTATGCCCTGCAGGGTGTTCCTGTCATTGGTGCTCGTCTCTAAGAGATGAGGAGATATTTCTACAGGTTAACATGTGTACCAGAGAGGATGAATGGTTTCTGGGTCTAACAGAGATGTTTTGCTCTCTCTGTTCTCTCTCCTCTCTTCTCTCTCCTCTGTTCTCTCTTCTCTCTTCTCTCTCCTCTCTCCTCTCTCCTCTCTCCTCTGTTCTCTCTCTCTCCTCTGTTCTCTCTCTCTCTCTCTCCTCTGTTCTCTCTCTCCTCTGTTCTCTCTCTCTCTCCTCTGTTCTCTCTCTGTTCTCTCTCCTCTGTTCTCTCTCTTTTCAGGATCTGACTGTGTTAACCTCCCATCTCCTCTCTCTCCAACTTCTCCACCTCTCCCACACCTCCCACAGCACCAGAGGGACAGACAGACAGGCAGAATGTCTCACCTCTCTCCCGCCTCTCCCACAGCACCAGAGGGACAGAGAGACAGACTGTCTCACACCTCTCCCACAGCACCAGAGGGACAGAGAGACAGACTGACTGTCTCACACCTCTCCCACCTCTCCCACAGCACCCAAGTGACAGACAGACAGGTAGTCACACATTTTTCTCTCTTTCTTGAGTTCTTTCTTTCCCTATCACCCTTGACCTCTCACGATCTCTCTCTCTCTCTCTCTCTCTCCCATCATCTCACTGTGTGTGGGCGTGGAGAGGATGAAGTCATCTGTGCAAACAACTATATTTGAATCAACAAGTGCTTCAGAAATTCAAGACAAGACTTGCAGAATGCATTAAGTCTGTTAGGAGAAAGAGTGTTTCAGAGTTGGTTCATGCATTTACTGTCTGTTTAAAAAAGCACGTAGTCGTTGACACCTTCTATCTGTCGTCTCGTAAAAATGGCTCCCGGATGTTCATAACCTCTCTGAGTTATCATTTCCTATAACTCTGGTTTCATCAAAACAAATAAAACAGGAACTAGCTATAAAACACAAACCCCATGACTCTAACCTGGGGCGGCAGGGTAGCCTAGTGGTTAGAGCGTTGGACTAAACAGGAACTAGCTATAAAACACAAACCCCATGACTCTAACCTGGGGCGGCAGGGTAGCCTAGTGGTTAGAGCGTTGGACTAAACAGGAACTAGCTATAAAACACAAACCCCATGACTCTAACCTGGGGAGGCAGGGTAGCCTAGTGGTTAGAGCGTTGGACTAAACAGGAACTAGCTATAAAACACAAACCCCATGACTCTAACCTGGGGAGGCAGGGTAGCCTAGTGGTTAGAGCGTTGGACTAAACAGGAACTAGCTATAAAACACAAACCCCATGACTCTAACCTGGGGAGGCAGGGTAGCCTAGTGGTTAGAGCGTTGGACTAAACAGGAACTAGCTATAAAACACAAACCCCATGACTCTAACCTGGGGCGGCAGGGTAGCCTAGTGGTTAGAGCGTTGGACTAAACAGGAACTAGCTATAAAACACAAACCCCATGACTCTAACCTGGGGCGGCAGGGTAGCCTAGTGGTTAGAGCGTTGGACTAAACAGGAACTAGCTATAAAACACAAACCCCATGACTCTAACCTGGGGAGGCAGGGTAGCCTAGTGGTTAGAGCGTTGGACTAAACAGGAACTAGCTATAAAACACAAACCCCATGACTCTAACCTGGGGAGGCAGGGTAGCCTAGTGGTTAGAGCGTTGGACTAAACAGGAACTAGCTATAAAACACAAACCCCATAACTCTAACCTGGGGCGGCAGGGTAGCCTAGTGGTTAGAGCATTGGACTAAACAGGAACTAGCTATAAAACACAAACCCCATGACTCTAACCTGGGGAGGCAGGGTAGCCTAGTGGTTAGAGCGTTGGACTAAACAGGAACTAGCTATAAAACACAAACCCCATGACTCTAACCTGGGGCGGCAGGGTAGCCTAGTGGTTAGAGCGTTGGACTAAACAGGAACTAGTTATAAAACACAAACCCCATGACTCTAACCTGGGGCGGCAGGGTAGCCTAGTGGTTAGAGCGTTGGACTAAACAGGAACTAGCTATAAAACACAAACCCCATGACTCTAACCTGGGGAGGCAGGGTAGCCTAGTGGTTAGAGCGTTGGACTAAACAGGAACTAGCTATAAAACACAAACCCCATGACTCTAACCTGGGGAGGCAGGGTAGCCTAGTGGTTAGAGCGTTGGACTAAACAGGAACTAGCTATAAAACACAAACCCCATGACTCTAACCTGGGGAGGCAGGGTAGCCTAGTGGTTAGAGCGTTGGACTAAACAGGAACTAGCTATAAAACACAAACCCCATGACTCTAACCTGGGGAGGCAGGGTAGCCTAGTGGTTAGAGCGTTGGACTAAACAGGAACTAGCTATAAAACACAAACCCCATGACTCTAACCTGGGGAGGCAGGGTAGCCTAGTGGTTAGAGCGTTGGACTAAACAGGAACTAGCTATAAAACACAAACCCCATGACTCTAACCTGGGGCGGCAGGGTAGCCTAGTGGTTAGAGCGTTGGACTAAACAGGAACTAGCTATAAAACACAAACCCCATGACTCTAACCTGGGGAGGCAGGGTAGCCTAGTGGTTAGAGCGTTGGACTAAACAGGAACTAGCTATAAAACACAAACCCCATGACTCTAACCTGATAAGTACATCACATCTATATAACAGGTCAAATGGAATCAATAAGTACCAAAGAGGAAACAGTCCCCTGAACCAACGGAGGGTATTGATACAGTCCCCTGAATCAACGGACGGTATTGATACAGTCCCCTGAACCAACGGAGGGTATTGATACAGTCCCCTGAACCAACGGAGGGTATTGATACAGTCCCCTGAACCAACGGAGGGTATTGATACAGTCCCCTGAACCAACGGAGGGTATTGATACAGTCCCCTGAACCAACGGAGGGTATTGATACAGTCCCCTGAACCAACGGAGGGTATTGATACAGTCCCCTGAACCAACGGAGGGTATTGATACAGTCCCCTGAACCAACGGACGGTATTGATACAGTCCCCTGAACCAACGGACGGTATTGATACAGTCCCCTGAACCAACGGACGGTATTGATACAGTCCCCTGAACCAACGGACGGTATTGATACAGTCCCCTTAACCAACGGACGGTATTGATACAGTCCCCTGAACCAACGGACGGTATTGATACAGTCCCCTGAACCAACGGACGGTATTGATACAGTCCCCTGAACCAACGGACGGTATTGATACAGTCCCCTGAACCAACGGACGGTATTGATACAGTCCCCTGAACCAACGGAGGGTATTGATACAGTCCCCTGAACCAACGGAGGGTATTGATACAGTCCCCTGAACCAACGGAGGGTATTGATACAGCCCCCTGAACCAACGGAGGGTATTGATACAGTCCCCTGAACCAACGGAGGGTATTGATACAGTCCCCTGAACCAACGGAGGGTATTGAAACAGTCCCCTGAACCAACGGAGGGTATTGATACAGTCCCCTGAACCAACGGAGGGTATTGATACAGTCCCCTGAACCAACAGAGGGTATTGATACAGTCCCCTGAACCAACGGAGGGTATTGAACCAGTCCCCTGAACCAACAGAGGGTATTGATACAGTCCCCTGAACCAACCTGTATTGAAACAGCCCCCTGAACCAGATGAGGCTAGTGTAACCGAAGTGAAATGGCTAGCTAGTTAGCGCGCGCTAATAGTGTTTCAAACGTCACTCGCTCTGAGCCTTCTAGTAGTTGTTCCCCTTGCTCTGCATAGGTAACGCTGCTTCGATGGTGGCTGTTGTCGTTGTGTTGCTGGTTTGAGCCCAGGGAGGAGCGAGGAGAAGGACGGAAGCTAAACTGTTACACTGGCAATACTAAAGTGCCCAGAAGAACATCCAATAGTCAAAGGCTAATGAAATACAAATTGTATAGAGGGAAATAGTCCTGTAATTCCTATATTAACTACAACCTAAAACCTCTTACCTGGGAATATTGAAGACTCATGTTAAAAGGAACCACCAGCTTTCATATGTTCTCATGTTCTGAGCCAAAGGAACTGAAACGTTAGCTTTTTTACATGGCACATATTGCACTTTTACTTTCTTCTCCAACACTTTGTTTTTGCATTATTTAAACCAAATTGAACATGTTTCATTATTTATTTGAGGCTAAATTGATTTTATTGATTTATTATATTAAGTTAAAATAAGTGTTTATTCAGTATTGTTGTAATTGTTATTATTACAAATACATAAATAAATAAACAAAATCGTTGATTAATTGGTATCGGCTTTTTTGGTCCTCCAATAATCGGTGTTGAAAAATCATAATCGGTCGACCTCTAGTGGATAATATGGTAATACTGTTGCTACACTGTTTCAATTCTCTCTCTCTCTCTCTCTCTCTCTCTCTCTCTCTCTCTCTCTCTCTCTCTCTCTCTCTCTCTCTCTCTCTCTCTCTCTCTCTCTATCCTCGTGGGGACTTAAAATTGATTTAGTTATTCTAATCACTATCTCTCTCACAAAAAACATAATCGCCATCTCCCTCTTTTTCAAACAGATCCAAACATCTCTATCCATCCCCCAGTCTGTCCCTGACTAAACTCTCTCTCTGAAGCCAATGAGGCCAGTGTGTATAATAGCAGCGTGGCTTGGCAGTGAAGGATATCACTTTTATCTCGCTCTAGAGCTGAGCCTGGCGTTGTTGTTGTTGTTGTTGACAGAACAGCTTGTTAATAACTCTCAGACGAGGCCAGGAGACGCAACACATGCCCAGTAATCTGTTACTCAGAGAGTTGGCTCCCAGCGATACAACACATTCTGATAGAGCTCACTGAGTCCACGAGATACAACACATTCTAATAGAGCTCACTGAGTCCACGAGATACAACACATTCTAATAGAGCTCACTGAGTCCACGAGATACAACACATTCTAATAGAGCTCACTGAGTCCACGAAATACAACACATTCTAATAGAGCTCACTGAGTCCACGAGATACAACACATTCTAATAGAGCTCACTGAGTCCACGAAATACAACACATTCTAATAGAGCTCACTGAGTCCACGAGATACAACACATTCTAATAGAGCTCACTGAGTCCACGAGATAACAACACATTCTGATAGAGCTCACTGAGTCCACGAGATACAACACATTCTAATAGAGCTCACTGAGTCCACGAGATAACAACACATTCTGATAGAGCCCACTGAGTCCATGATATACAACACATTCTGATAGAGCCCACTGAGTCCACGAGATAACAACACATTCTGATAGAGCTCACTGAGTCCACGAGATAACAACACATTCTGATAGAGCTCACTGAGTCCACGAGATAACAACACATTCTGATAGAGCTCACTGAGTCCACGAGATAACAACACATTCTGATAGAGCTCACTGAGTCCACGAGATAACAACACATTCTGATAGAGCTCACTGAGTCCACGAGATAACAACACATTCTGATAGAGCTCACTGAGTCCACGAGATAACAACACATTCTGATAGAGCTCACTGAGTCCACGAGATAACAACACATTCTGATAGAGCTCACTGAGTCCACGAGATACAACACATTCTGATAGAGCTCACTGAGTCCACGAGATAACAACACATTCTGATAGAGCTCACTGAGTCCACGAGATAACAACACATTCTGATAGAGCTCACTGAGTCCACGAGATAACAACACATTCTGATAGAGCTCACTGAGTCCACGAGATAACAACACATTCTGATAGAGCTCACTGAGTCCACGAGATAACAACACATTCTGATAGAGCTCACTGAGTCCACGAGATACAACACATTCTGATAGAGCTCACTGAGTCCACGAGATAACAACACATTCTGATAGAGCTCACTGAGTCCACGAGATAACAACACATTCTGATAGAGCTCACTGAGTCCACGAGATAACAACACATTCTGATAGAGCTCACTGAGTCCACGAGATAACAACACATTCTGATAGAGCTCACTGAGTCCACGAGATAACAACACATTCTGATAGAGCTCACTGAGTCCACGAGATACAACACATTCTGATAGAGCTCACTGAGTCCACGAGATAACAACACATTCTGATAGAGCTTACTGAGTCCACGAGATAACAACACATTCTGATAGAGCTTACTGAGTCCACGAGATAACAACACATTCTAATAGAGCTCACTGAGTCCACGAAATACAACACATTCTGATAGAGCTCACTGAGTCCGTGTAAAAGTGTTCTATAGATTCAGATCAAGACATTCTAGAGCATGTTTGTAAAGGTTTTCTATTGTTGAAGCACAGACCGTTTCTTTCAGAGGCAAAGAGAGACATTTACGGGTGTGAAGGGGCAGAGGGTCAGGTGAGGTAAGGACAGGTACAGGCAGGTAAGAGATCACAACATATTGAAGTGAGCATTGAACTGCTTAGTGTGCCCTAGGAAAGGACTGGTGAGGGGAGGGGTTCATCTAGCTCATTGGGAGGTGTGGGTTAGGTAGTAGGTGGGAGGTATTAGGTGACTAGTGTCCAATAGGACAGGTAAGGGGTGATGGGTCGATCACGTTTGGGGACAATCATGTTAGGGTTCATAGGTGAGATAATAAAAGTCCAGGCTCAGTGAGGGGTCAGAGGTCAGGGTCGAGAGGTTATGTATCCTTACCTGGGATACTCTGCCTCCTGATGGCCAGCGCTCCATCCGGTGGCCTGGAGGGGTTGGAGTGCTTTGTGTAAGGCCCCTCATCTGGAGAACAACAAGGAAGGGAAAGACACTGTCAGCTACTGAGTTGGGATGGCTACTGTAGCACTCACAACCACACAGTCAACAACCCCCTCACCAGGACCAAGGAGTCAGATAGCACTCACAACCACACAGTCAACAACCCCCTCACCAGGACCAAGGGGTCAGATAGCACTCACAACCACACAGTCAACAACCCTCTCACCAGGACCAAGGGGTCAGATAGCACTACAACCACACAGTCAACAACCCTCTCACCAGGACCAAGGGGTCAGATAGCACTACAACCACACAGTCAACAACCCCCTCACCAGGACCAAGGAGTCAGATAGCACTACTCAGAGTCAACAACCCCCTCACCAGGACCAAAGAGTCAGATAGCACTCACAACCACACAGTCAACAACCCCCTCACCAGGACCAAGGAGTCAGATAGCACTACTCACAGTCAACAACCCTCTCACCAGGACCAAGGGGTCAGATAGCACTCACAACCACACAGTCAACAACCCTCTCACCAGGACCAAGGAGTCAGATAGCACTACTCAGAGTCAACAACCCCCTCACCAGGACCAAAAAGTCAGATAGCACTCACAACCACACAGTCAACAACCCCCTCACCAGGACCAAGGAGTCAGATAGCACTCACAACCACACAGTCAACAACCCCCTCACCAGGACCAAGGAGTCAGATAGCACTACTCACAGTCAACAACCCTCTCACCAGGACCAAGGAGTCAGATAGCACTACAACCATATATATATATACACACTGTGCATTCGGGAAAGTATTCAGACCACTTTAATTTTTCCACATTTTGTTACGTTACAGCCTGTGATATTCCATTTGAATTTTTTTAAATAAAAATTAGCAAACATTTCTAAAAAAACAGGTTTTCATTATGAGGTATTGTGATGTCATTATGGGGTATTGTGATGTCATTATGAGGTATTGTGATGTCATTATGGGGTATTGTGATGTCATTATGGGGTATTGTGATGTCATTATGGGGTATTGTGATGTCATTATGGGGTACTGTGATGTCATTATGGGGTATTGTGATGTCATTATGGGGTATTGTGTGTAGATCGATGAGGGGAAAAAAACTATTTACACATTTTTGTAAATGTATTCAAAATAAAAACTGAAATATTATATTTACATAAGTATTCAGACCCTTTACTCAGTACTTTGTTGAAGCACCTTTGGCAGCGATTGCAGCCTGGAGTCTTCTTCTTCAGGTTGGATGGGGAGCGTTGCTGCATAGCTATTTTCAGGTCTCTAGAGATGTCCGATCGGGTTCAAGTCCAGGCTCTTGCTGGGCCACTCAAGGACATTCAGAGACTTGTCCCCAAGCCACTCCTATGTTAGTGTTGTTGTGCTGTTGGAAGGTGAACCTTCACCCCAGTCTGAGGTCCTGAGCTCTCTGGAGCAGGTTTTCATCAAGGATCTCTCTGTACTTTTCTCGTTTCATCTTTCCCTCAATCCTGATTAGTCCCCCAGTCCCTGCTTCTGAAAAATATCCCCACAGCATGATGTTGCCACCACCATGCTTCACCGTAGGGATGGTGCCAGGTTTCCTCCAGACGTGACGCTTGGCATTCAGACCAAATAGTTCAATCTTGGTTTCGTCAGACCAGAGAATCTTGTTCCTCATGGTCTGAGAGTCCTTTAGGTGCCTTTTGGCAAACTCCAAGCAGGCTGTCATGTGCCTTTTACTAGGGAGTGTCTTCCGTCTGTCCACTCTACCATAAATCCTTGATTGGTGGAGTGCTGCAGAGATGGTTGTCCTTCTGGAAGGTTCGCCCATCTCCACAGAGGAACTCTGGAGCTCTGTCAGAGTGACCATTGGGGTTCTTGGTCACCTCCCTGACCAAGGCCCTTCTCCCCCGATTGCTCAGATTGGCTGGGCGGCCAGCTCTAGGAAGTGTCTTGGTGGTTCCACACTTTTTCCATTTGAGAATAATGGAGGCCATTGTGTTCTTGGGGAACTTCAATACTGCAGAAATGTTTTGGTACCTTTCCACAGATCTGTGCCTCGACACAATCCTGTCTCGGAGCTCTACGGACAACTCCTTCGACCTCATAGCTTGGTTTTTGCTCTGAAATGCACTGTCAGCTGTGGGACATCATATAGACAGGTGTGTTTGCCTTTCCAAATCATGTCCAATCAATTGAATTTACCACAGGTGGACTCCAATCAAGTTGTAGAAAACATCTCAAGGATGATCAACGGAAACATGATGGAAAGGGTCTGAAAACGCATGTACATATTTTTTGTATATAAATTTGCAAACATAAAAAAAAAAAAAAAATGTCTAGGTTGATGAAGAATTTAGTTGATTTATTCCATTTTAAAATAAGGCTGTAACGTAACAACATGTGGTGAACAAGAGCAGGAGTCTGAATACTTTCTGAATGCTCTGTAGACTGAACATGTTTCTCCGTCTTCACCGTCACCAGGTAGACGTTTCTCCTTGGCGGCTCGGTGTCGGAGCGGCTCCTGGACGACCCAACCTGTCAACGCCGGCATAACGACTTGGACATGTTGACATGTTGAGGTGAAAGACAACGCTCAATCAAACCACTGGCATCCCTTCATCTCAGTGTGTCAGTCAGCACACAGAGGAACCCCCTTCCCTCTCCTAGTACAGAGACAACAGACAGTTATCGGCTCCACTGCTGAAATAACCATCTGACGGCAGCATGAACAGAACCAGTAGTCTCAGGAACACAACACCAGTAGTCTCTGACAGGACCAGGAAGACAACACCAGTAGTCTCTGACAGGACCAGGAACACAACACCAGTAGTCTCTGACAGGACCAGGAACACAACACCAGTAGTCTCTGACAGGACCAGGAAGACAACAACAGTAGTCTCTGACAGGAAGCCAACAGTAGTAGTGTCTGACAGGAAGACAACAGTAGTAGTCTCTGACAGGACCAGGAAGACAACAGTAGTAGTCTCTGACAGGACCAGTAAGACAACAGTGGTAGTGTCTGACAGGAAGACAACAGTAGTAGTCTCTGACAGGAAGACAACAGTAGTAGTGTCTGACAGGAAGACAACAACAACAGTAGTCTCTGACAGGAAGACAACAACAACAGTAGTCTCTGACAGGAAGACAACAACAGCAGTAGTAGTGCCTGACAGGAAGACAACAACAACAGTAGTCTCTGACAGGAAGACAACAACAGCAGTAGTAGTGCCTGACAGGAAGACAACAACAACAGTAGTCTCTGACAGGAAGACAACAGCAGTAGTAGTCTCTGACAGGAAGACAACAACAACAGTAGTAGTCTCTGACAGGAAGACAACAACAGTAGTAGTGTCTGACAGGAAGACAACAGCAGTAGTAGTGTCTGACAGGAAGACAACAACAGTAGTAGTGTCTGACAGGAAGACAACAACAGTAGTAGTGTCTGACAGGAAGACAACAGCAGTAGTAGTACCTGACAGGAAGACAACAACAGTAGTAGTGTCTGACAGGAAGACAACAACAGCAGTAGTCTCTGACAGGAAGACAACAGCAGCAGTAGTGTCTGACAGGAAGACAACAACAGTAGTAGTCTCTGACAGGAAGACAACAGTAGTAGTCTCTGACAGGAAGACAACAGTAGTAGTGTCTGACAGGACCAGGAAGACAACAACAGTAGTAGTCTCTGACAGGAAGACAACAGCAGTAGTGTCTGACAGGAAGACAACAGTAGTTGTCTCTGACAGGAGACAACAGCAGTAGTGTCTGACAGGACCAGGAAGACAACAACAGTAGTCTCTGACAGGAAGACAACAACAGTAGTGTCTGACAGGACCAGGAAGACAACAACAGTAGTAGTCTCTGACAGGAAGACAACAGCAGTAGTGTCTGACAGGAAGACAACAGTAGTTGTCTCTGACAGGAAGACAACAGCAGTAGTGTCTGACAGGACCAGGAAGACAACAACAGTAGTGTCTGACAGGACCAGGAAGACAACAACAGTAGTAGTCTCTGACAGGAAGACAACAGTGGTAGTGTCTGACAGGAAGACAACAGTAGTAGTCTCTGACAGGAAGACAACAGCAGTAGTGTCTGACAGGACCAGGAAGACAACAACAATAGTAGTCTCTGACAGGAAGACAACAACAACAGTAGTAGTCTCTGACAGGAAGACAACAGCAGTAGTAGTGCCTGACAGGAAAACAACAACAGTAGTAGTGTCTGACAGGAAGACAACAGCAGTAGTAGTGCCTGACAGGAAGACAACAACAACAGTAGTAGTCTCTGACAGGAAGACAACAGCAGTAGTAGTGCCTGACAGGAAAACAACAACAGTAGTAGTGTCTGACAGGAAGACAACAGCAGTAGTAGTGCCTGACAGGAAGACAACAACAGTAGTAGTGTCTGACAGGAAGACAACAACAGTAGTAGTGTCTGACAGGAAGACAACAGCAGTAGTAGTGTCTGACAGGAAGACAACAACAGCAGTAGTGTCTGACAGGAAGACAACAACAGTAGTAGTCTCTGACAGGAAGACAACAACAACAGTAGTAGTCTCTGACAGGAAGACAACAGCAGTAGTAGT
The DNA here is from genome assembly GCF_013265735.2 of Oncorhynchus mykiss. Taxonomy (NCBI): domain Eukaryota; kingdom Metazoa; phylum Chordata; class Actinopteri; order Salmoniformes; family Salmonidae; genus Oncorhynchus; species Oncorhynchus mykiss. The sequence continues at coordinate 3,790,090 of NC_048585.1, forward strand.
GCCTGACAGGAAAACAACAACAGTAGTAGTGTCTGACAGGAAGACAACAGCAGTAGTAGTGCCTGACAGGAAGACAACAACAGTAGTAGTGTCTGACAGGAAGACAACAACAGTAGTAGTGTCTGACAGGAAGACAACAACAGTAGTAGTGTCTGACAGGAAGACAACAACAGCAGTAGTCTCTGACAGGAAGACAACAGCAGCAGTAGTGTCTGACAGGAAGACAACAACAGCAGTAGTCTCTGACAGAAAGACAACAGTAGTAGTCTCTGACAGGAAGAAAACAGTAGTAGTGTCTGACAGGACCAGGAAGACAACAACAGTAGTAGTCTCTGACAGGAAGACAACAGCAGTAGTGTCTGACAGGAAGACAACAGTAGTTGTCTCTGACAGGAGACAACAGCAGTAGTGTCTGACAGGACCAGGAAGACAACAACAGTAGTCTCTGACAGGAAGACAACAACAGTAGTGTCTGACAGGACCAGGAAGACAACAACAGTAGTAGTCTCTGACAGGAAGACAACAGCAGTAGTGTCTGACAGGAAGACAACAGTAGTTGTCTCTGACAGGAAGACAACAGCAGTAGTGTCTGACAGGACCAGGAAGACAACAACAGTAGTTTCTGACAGGACCAGGAAGACAACAACAGTAGTAGTCTCTGACAGGAAGACAACAGTGGTAGTGTCTGACAGGAAGACAACAGTAGTAGTCTCTGACAGGAAGACAACAACAGTAGTAGTCTCTGACAGGAAGACAACAACAACAGTAGTAGTCTCTGACAGGAAGACAACAGTAGTAGTCTTTGACAGGAAGACAACAGCAGTAGTGTCTGACAGGACCAGGAAGACAACAACAGTAGTAGTCTCTGACAGGAAGACAACAGTAGTAGTCTCTGACAGGAAGACAACAGTAGTAGTCTCTGACAGGAAGACAACAGCAGTAGTGTCTGACAGGAAGACAACAGTAGTAGTCTCTGACAGGAAGACAACAGCAGTAGTGCCTGACAGGACCAGGAAGAGAATACCTTTGTCCTCCCCACAAAGACCTCCTGTCTTAGGGCTCCAGATGAGTGCTTGTCTCAGCATCCTCCATTTATGCAGTACATTAGGCTTTGTGGAATGCATGGAGGGGGGTCAGGGATTACTGGGATGTCATGTGAAGACAGAGGGGGGGGGGGGGGGGGGGGGGCTATCATCACTGAACAGCAGCCACTGCTTATGGACCCCAGCCATACCCACACACACACACACACACACACACAAACTAATGCAACCAATGTCACTCATTACCACAATCATGCATACACATTATACACCACGCACACACACACTGTCAATATGAATTCACACATTTGATATTCTCTCCTCTCTCTCGCTCTCGCTGCGTTCATGATGAGCTTTAAGTGCCAGAAACAGGAAGTGTTAAATGAGGAAAAGACAGAATGATCATTCATAGGACACTTGGCTCATTGTGCTGAGTGAGACTCTAGAACACTTGGTATTCTGTTCATTGTGCTGAGTGAGACTCTAGAACACTTGGTATTCTGCTCATTGTGCTGAGTGAGAATCTAGAACAATCGGTATTCTGCTCATTGTGCTGAGTGAGAATCTGGAACAATCGGTATTCTGCTCATTGTGCTGAGTGAGACTCTAGAACACTTGGTATTCTGCTCATTGTGCTGAGTGAGACTCTAGAACACTTGGTATTCTGCTCATTGTGCTGAGTGAGACTCTAGAACACTTGGTATGCTGCTCATTGTGCTGAGTGAGACTCTAGAACACTTGGTATTCTGCTCATTGTGCTGAGTGAGACTCTAGAACACTTGGTATGCTGCTCATTGTGCTGAGTGAGACTCTAGAACACTTGGTATTCTGCTCATTGTGCTGAGTGAGACTCTAGAACACTTGGTATGCTGCTCATTGTGCTGAGTGAGACTCTAGAACACTTGGTATTCTGCTCATTGTGCTGAGTGAGACTCTAGAACACTTGGTATTCTGCTCATTGTGCTGAGTGAGACTCTAGAACACTTGGTATGCTGCTCATTGTGCTGAGTGAGACTCTAGAACACTTGGTATGCTGCTCATTGTGCTGAGTGAGACTCTAGAACACTTGGTATTCTGCTCATTGTGCTGAGTGAGACTCTAGAACACTTGGTATTCTGCTCATTGTGCTGAGTGAGACTCTAGAACACTTGGTATGCTGCTCATTGTGCTGAGTGAGACTCACAGTGGGACCTGCTGCTAACTGGATCAGCAGGGACTCTCTCTCTCTCTCTCTCTCTCTCTCCCCCTTTCCCTCCCCCTCTATCTTTATTTGTCTCTCCCTCTCTTTCTCTCTCTGTTCCTCTCCCTCGTCTCTTTCTCTTTCTCTCCCTCTCTGTTCCTTTCCCTCGTCTCTCTCTCTCCCTCGTCTCTTTCTCCCTCTCTGTTCCTCTCCCTCGTCTCTCTCTCTCCCTCGTCTCTTTCTCTCTCCCTGTTCCTCTCCCTCGTCTCTTTCTCTCTCTCTGTTCCTCTCCCTCGTCTCTTTCTCTCTGTTCCTCTCCCTCGTCTCTCTCTCTCCCTCGTCTCTTTCTCTCTCTCTGTTCCTCTCCCTCGTCTCTCTCTCTCCCTCGTCTCTTTCTCTCTCTCTGTTCCTCTCCATCGTCTCTCTCTCTCCCTCCCTCCTCTCTCTGACCTCCTGTCCATCAGATCAATAAGACCCAGCTACCCTGTCTACCGCTCTATTAAAGACCTCTAGTAGAGCTATGGATTTGTATTACACTACCCTGTGGAGATGATTGTGTGTGTGTGTGTGTGTGTGTGTGTGTGTGTGTGTGTGTGTGTGTGTAAGGGGTGGGGATTACTAGGGACATCTCGATATGATATTATCACAATACTTAGGTGCCAATACATTAAAGGCTTTTTGTAGTCACTGTGTGTTCCACTGTGTGTTGTGTCTTCTCTGTGTGTCTGGGCAGTCACTGTGTGTTCCACTGTGTGTTGTGTCTTCTCTGTGTGCCTGGGCAGTCACTGTGTGTTCCACTGTGTGTTGTGTCTTCTCTGTGTGTCTGGGCAGTCACTGTGTGTTCCACTGTGTGTTGTATCTTCTCTGTGTGTCTGGGCAGTCACTGTGTGTTCCACTGTGTGTTGTATCTTCTCTGTGTGTCTGGGCAGTCACTGTGTGTTCCACTGTGTGTTGTGTCTTCTCTGTGTGTCTGGGCAGTCACTGTGTGTTCCACTGTGTGTTGTGTCTTCTCTGTGTGTCTGGGCAGTCACTGTGTGTTCCACTGTGTGTTGTGTCTTCTCTGTGTGCCTGGGCAGTCACTGTGTGTTCCACTGTGTGTTGTGTCTTCTCTGTGTGTCTGGGCAGTCACTGTGTGTTCCACTGTGTGTTGTCTGTCCTTCAGTTAGAAGGTCTGTCTGTGTGTCTGGGCAGTCACTGTGTGTTCCACTGTGTGTTGTGTCTTCTCTGTGTGTCTGAGCAGTCACTGTGTGTTCCACTGTGTGTTGTGTCTTCTCTGTGTGCCTGGGCAGTCACTGTGTGTTCCACTGTGTGTTGTCTGTCCTTCAGTTAGAAGGTCTGTCTGTGTGTCTGGGCAGTCACTGTGTGTTCCACTGTGTGTTGTGTCTTCTCTGTGTGTCTGAGCAGTCACTGTGTGTTCCACTGTGTGTTGTGTCTTCTCTGTGTGCCTGGGCAGTCACTGTGTGTTCCACTGTGTGTTGGCTGTCCTTCAGTTAGAAGGTCTGTCTGTGTGTCTAGGCAGTCACTGTGTGTTGTGTCTTTTCTGTGTGTCTGGGCAGTCACTGTGTGTTCCACTGTGTGTTGTCTGTCCTTCAGTTAGAAGGTCTGTCTGTGTGTCTAGGCAGTCACTGTGTGTTGTGTCTTTTCTGTGTGTCTGGGCAGTCACTGTGTGTTCCACTGTGTGTTTGTCCTTCAGTTAGAAGGTCTGTCTGTGTGTCTGGGCAGTCACTGTGTGTTGTCTGTCCTTCAGTTAGAAGGTCTGTCTGTGTGTCTGGGCAGTCACTGTGTGTTCCACTGTGTGTTGTCTGTGCTTCAGTCAGAAGATCTGTCTGTGTGTCTGGGCAGTCACTGTGTGTTCCACTGTGTCTTGTGTCTTCTCTGTGTGTCAGGGCAGTCACTGTGTGTTTGTCCTTCAGTTAGACGGTCTGTCTGTGTGTCTGGGCAGTCACTGTGTGTTGTCTGTCCATCAGTTAGAAGGTCTGTCTGTGTGTCTGGGGAGCGAGAGGGTTTGGTAAAGAGTTGGCACAACTCGTAATTACAAGCTGTAGATTGTATTAGACTTTTAAGTTAAAACAGGACATATGCATGTGATGTTGAGTGTAGAAGTGATCATTTGAAACAGGTCCAATATACTCGATTTAAAGTTATTTGGCAACTTTAGATACAAACCCCCATGATCCAACTACAGGCTAATGATGATTTGAGAAAGTCACCAACAAAAAAAAATCTTGCTCTCTGTTCCTTGCCTCAGGCTGCACACGCTGGTTTCTCTCATCAAGTGATCATGTTTTCACCCATCAGACTATTCTCATTTTAATCTTGTCTTTACTAATATGTCAAATTGGTTTGGATTTAGAACGACCCATTATCCAATGGGAGGAGCAGAGGCAGAGGGGTCAAATCCCTGTAATCAGTATACACTGGGAAAGAAAATGGAGGCCACTTTCCCTGCGGTTTTTCAAGCAGGTCGGCTTCTCCAGGTTTTATAACAACAATATGTCACGTTCGTTGAATGGAGATATATATATATATAACACAAGTGCAGACACAGGCAACTAACCATCGACAATAACCCACAAAATACCCAAGGAATATGGCTGCCTAAATATGGTTCCCAATCAGAGAGACAACGATAAACAGCTGCCTCTAATTGAGAACCAATCCAGGCAACCATAGACCTACATAAACACCTAGACTAGTGAAAAACACCCGTAGACATACATCACCCATGTGTTGGAGGAAATTATAGTTGAAATGATTAATTATGTATACATTTAGCTTAGAACCATTTATTTTAATACTATTATGTTATGGTATGAAATGTATGGGTTCTTGGTTAAACTGTTACTGAACATGTAAGTAAAACAAATGAATTGTCTGGACCTTGTGGGAAAGGGAGAAGGAGGGCATATCTTTCAGACAGATTGGAATGTTTGTTTTATGAGGGGAGTAGAAGACAGTCTCCAGACCTGAAGACACTCGCTCTATTGTGTGGATCGGAGAGAGTGTGAGAAACTGATGACGTCATTTTCAGTTTATAACCTGTGGAAAAATGTGTATGAAACCAGTACTCTCTTGAATTAAACGCTATAACCTGACCTTTAATAAGACTGGTCTCGATCTATTTCATGCATAATTAATGAATTTACAACTCATTAATGAAATAGAAAGAGTGCGAATTTTGGTTTTGGCTACAAAACATATAGGAATTTAGATTTCCACTAACAATACCCATGAGACATATCGCCCTCCTCGTCACACCCTGACCCAACCAAAATATATAAAGGAAACAAAAGAATACTGAGGTCAGGGCGCGACACAATACGTGTTTAATATCATCTGCTGAGAAATACCTAGTAGCAGCTGGGATCCTCCATTTATGAGTCACAGCCATCAACACTCGGCTTTCATATGGGATCATACACAGAAACGTCTGGGCTTACAAGAACACTTAGAAGCATGCAGCCTCTCGTTGCGTGACAGGCGATATTCTGCCAACAACTCTGCATGCCGTGGGGCTCTCCTACTCGAGAGCGTCATTTTGGAATAAACCAAGTGAAATCTGTTTCATTTTGGAATAAACCAAGTGAAATCTGTTTCATTTTGGAATAAACCAAGTGAAATCTGTTTCATTTTGGAATAAACCAAGTGAAATCTGTTTCATTTTGGAATAAACCAAGTGAAATCTGTTTCATTTTGGAATAAACCAAGTGAAATCTGTTTCATTTTGGAATAAACCAAGTGAAATCTGTTTCATTTTGGAATAAACCAAGTGAAATCTGTTTTGGGAACGTCGATAGTCGCAATATGTCTTCACAACTTAAAACATATTTCATTAAACTGTCGACAGGCCCTTCTCCTCTGCACGCTGGAGAAAGGAACGAAGAAGAAGAGAGGAGGAGATGGAAACATACAGTGGTGAGATATTCTGTAGCTAAAGGTAATGTGTCAGCCTATTAATTATCAAAATATTTTTAAAAAATCCCCAATTAGTAGACTATTGAAAATCAAATACAAATTCACTATAATTGTAGGCTAACTTTGTAAGCTGCCCAACTAATCAATGAACCAACAGCAATCGTCTAGGCATTTACATTCTCTCCCATCAGGTAACCAGTCCATCTAGTATAGGTCTATCTATACATTCTCTCCCATCAGGTAACCAGTCCATCTAGTATAGGCCTATCTATACAATCTCTCCCATCAAGTAACCAGTCCATCTAGTATAGGTCTATCTCTACATTCTCTCCCATCAGGTAACCAGTCCGTCCAGTATAGGCCTATCTATACATTCTCTCCCATCAGGTAACCAGTCCGTCTAGTATAGGCCTATCTATACATTCTCTCCCATCAGGTAACCAGTCCGTCTAGTATAGGTCTATCTATACGTTCTCTCCCATCAGGTAACCAGTCCATCTAGTATAGGCCTATCTATACATTCTCTCCCATCAGGCAACCAGTCCATCTAGTATAGGCCTATCTATACGTTCTCTCCCATCAGGTAACCAGTCCATCTAGTATAGGCCTATCTATACATTCTAGAAACAACATTCACAACGACCATGTGTTCCACTCAGTTTCAACCTGCTGTTGAACTTCTTTCTTCAAATTGATCATCACAGTGAGGTGATGTTATAAAAGCAGGATACTGTTTGGATGATCCGTGTTTGATGTGATGTTTTAGATTGTATTTTCATTGATGTCAGAGTGGTTAGACGAACAATAGAGCCCTGAGTACCAGGCCATTATGACCTGATGGAGGAACAATAGAGCCCTGAGTACCAGAATATTATGACCTGATGGAGGAACAATAGAGGCCTGAGTACCAGAATATTAGGACCTGATGGAGGAACAATAGAGGCCTGAGTACCAGAATATTATGACCTGATGGAGGAACAATATAGCCCTGAGTACCAGAATATTAGGACCTGATGGAGGAACAATAGAGGCCTGAGTACCAGAATATTAGGACCTGATGGAGGAACAATAGAGACCTGAGTACCAGACCATTAGGACCTGATGGAGGGACAATAGAGCCCTGAGTACAAGGCCATTATGACCTGATGGAGGGACAATAGAGCCCTGAGTACAAGGCCATTATGACCTGATGGAGGGACAATAGAGCCCTGAGTACCAGGCCATTAGGACCTGAAGGACGAACAATAGAGCCCTGAGTACAAGGCCATTATGACCTGATGGAGGGACAATAGAGCCCTGAGTACAAGGCCATTATGACCTGATGGAGGGACAATAGAGCCCTGAGTACAAGGCCATTATGACCTGATGGAGGGACAATAGAGCCCTGAGTACCAGGCCATTAGGACCTGAAGGACGAACAATAGAGCCCTGAGTACAAGGCCATTATGACCTGATGGAGGGACAATAGAGCCCTGAGTACCAGGCCATTATGACCTGATGAAGGGACAATAGAGCCCTGAGTACCAGACCATTAGGACCTGATGGAGGGACAATAGAGCCCTGAGTACCAGACCATTAGGACCTGATGGAGGGACAATAGAGCCCTGAGTACCAGGCCATTAGGACCTGATGGAGGGACAATAGAGCCCTGAGTACCAGGCCATTAGGACTTGATGGAGGGACAATAGAGCCCTGAGTACCAGACCATTAGGACCTGATGGAGGGACAATAGAGCCCTGAGTACCAGGCCATTAGGACTTGCTGGTAGTTAGAGCCCTGAGTACCAGGCCATTAGGACTTGCTGGTAGTTAGAGCCCTGAGTACCAGGCCATTAGGACCTGATGGAGGGACAATAGAGCCCTGAGTACCAGACCATTATGACCTGATGGAGGGACAATAGAGCCCTGAGTACCAGGCCATTAGGACCTGATGGAGGGACAATAGAGCCCTGAGTACCAGGCCATTAGGACCTGATGGAGGGACAATAGAGCCCTGAGTACCAGACCATTAGGACCTGATGGAAGGACAATAGAGCCCTGAGTACCAGGCCATTAGGACTTGCTGGTAGTTAGAGCCCTGAGTACCAGGCCATTAGGACTTGCTGGTAGTTAGAGCCCTGAGTACCAGGCCATTAGCCGGTCGTTAGTGATATGGGTACTACCAACCTTTTCCTGAGTGCAGAAGAGGAGATCACAGTGACTCAACAATCATGTGGAACTTGACTGCGTTCCTGACTAACGACTGCCGGTGTGGCGGTAATATGGTCCTGACAACAGCCCTACACGACGCCACAGTGGGAATCACCCCCTTAGTAAGACCCACCACGGAAAAGCCCTAGAAGTGTGGCAGTTGGTGTGCCGTAAAATCAACAGCCCTAGATGTGTGGCAGTTGGTGGTCAGTAAAATCAACAGCCCTAGATGTGTGGCAGTTGGTGGTCAGTAAAATCAACAGCCCTACATGTGTGGCAGTTGGTGTGTGGAAAAATCAACAGCTGCTCATTGTGAGAGAGAGATGCACCATGTGATTTTTGGCTGCACTTCCACTAACAGCGGTTGCAGTACTCTCTGCTAACCCTCCTCCCCGGGGCACTGACCATTACCAGCAGACAGCCCTACACTAACCCATAGCCTGTCTGTGTCATGATCTGGTCAGCAGGGGCCAAGCAGGCAAGGACTGACCATACAACCTGACTGGGATGGAATCAGCATGGCTCTTGGTGAAGAGACAAGCACCACTCAGCCCTGTATAACCCCACACACAGTGCCAGTCAGTCAGTCCAGAATATGTGTATGACTCAATGGTCTGAGAGAGAGAGAGACCAGAGAGAGAAAGAGAGAGAGAGATAGAGAGAGAGAGAGGGGGAGAGAGGTAGAGATACAGAGATAGAGAGAGAGACAGAGAGAGAGCTAGAGAGGTAGAGAGACAGAGAGACAGAGAGAGAGAGAGACAGAGAGAGAGAGAGAGAGAGAGAGAGATAGAGAGAGACAGAGAGATAGAGAGAGAGACAGAGAGACAGAGAGACAGAGAGAGATACAGAGAGAGAGAGACAGAGAGAGAGAGAGACAGAGAGAGAGAGAGACAGAGAGAGAGAGAGAAAGACAGAGAGAGAGAGAAAGACAGAGAGAGAGAGAAAGACAGAGAGAGAGAGAGAGAGAGAGAGAGAGAGAGAGAGAGAGAGAGAGAGAAACAGAGAGAGAGACAGAGAGAGAAACAGAGAGAGAGAGAGAGAGAGAGAGAGAGAGAGAGAGAGAGAGAGAGAGAGAGAGAGAGAGAGAGAGAGAGAGAGAGAGAGAGAGATAGAGGGGGGAGGAAGAGCACAGAGAGAGGTGCCATCTGGGTGCTCCCGTCTTCTGTTGACCCATCTAAAAGGCTTGGAGGAGGGCAGAGGACCAGAACTACTAGACAACGTCCCAAATGGCACCCTATTCCCTTCATAGTGCCCTATTTTTAGTGCCGGTCCATAGGGCCGGTCCATAGTGCCGGTCCATAGGGCCGGTCCATAGTGCCGGTCCATAGTGCCGGTCTATAGGGCCGGTCCATAGTGCCGGTCCATAGGGCCGGTCCATAGGGCCGGTCCATAGTGCCGGTCTATAGGGCCGGTCCATAGTGCCGGTCCATAGTGCCGGTCCATAGTGCCGGTCCATAGTGCCGGCCCATAGTGCCGGTCCATAGGGCCGGTCCATAGTGCCGGTCCATAGTGCCGGTCCATAGTGCCGGCCCATAGTGCCGGCCCATAGTGCCGGTCCATAGTGCCGGTCCATAGTGCCGGTCCATAGTGCCGGCCCATAGTGCCGGTCCATAGGGCCGGTCCATAGTGCCGGTCCATAGTGCCGGTCCATAGGGCCGGTCCGTAGTGCCGTACGTAGGGAATAGGGTGCCTTTTGGGACTCAGACTAGTAGTTCTGGTGCTTAACAAGCTGCTAGGGGACTGTGGTTCAACTCCAACGTCCCTAAACCAATTCAAGTAAGACAACAAGGTCAGCTATTCTAGGAAATGTCTTTTTTTAATGTCAATATTATTTCTATGTTGGAGGGAGGCGGATCTGTAGTAAGCTGTAAATCTTCAGAAGGAAACACTGAATCACGTCTCTTAAGACTGATCTGGTGAGGAACCTGATGAGATGAAGTCTGTCGTCATGCCAAGCTGATGCTTCAACATCTCTCTTCCTCATGTATGTACAGGCCTCTGTCAGGTTATACTACCTCATCTAGCAGGCTTCTGTCAGGTTATAATACCTCATCTAGCAGGCCTCTGCCTCTGTCAGGTTATAATACCTCATCTAGCAGGCCTCTGTCAGGTTATAATACCTCATCTAGCAGGCCTCTGTCAGGTTATAATACCTCATCTAGCAGGCCTCTGTCAGGTTATAATACCTCATCTAGCAGGACTCTGTCAGGTTATAATACCTCATCTAGCAGGCCTCTGTTAGGTTATAATACCTCATCTAGCAGGCCTCTGTCAGGTTATAATACCTCATCTAGCAGGCCTCTGTCAGGTTATAATACCTCATCTAGCAGGACTATGGCTCTGTCAGGTTATAATACCTCATCTAGCAGGCCTCTGTTAGGTTATAATACCTCATCTAGCAGGCCTCTGTCAGGTTATAATACCTCATCTAGCAGGCCTCTGCCTCTGTCAGGTTATAATACCTCATCTAGCAGGCCTCTGTCAGGTTATAATACCTCATCTAGCAGGCCTCTGTTAGGTTATAATACCTCATCTAGCAGGCCTCTGTCAGGTTATAATACCTCATCTAGCAGGCCTCTGTCAGGTTATAATACCTCATCTAGCAGGACTATGGCTCTGTCAGGTTATAATACCTCATCTAGCAGGCCTCTGTTAGGTTATAATACCTCATCTAGCAGGCCTCTGTCAGGTTATAATACCTCATCTAGAAGGCCTCTGTTAGGTTATAATACCTCATCTAGCAGGCCTCTGTCAGGTTATAATACCTCATCTAGCAGGCCTCTGTTAGGTTATAATACCTCATCTAGCAGGCCTCTGTCAGGTTATAATACCTCATCTAGCAGGCCTCTGTCAGGTTATAATACCTCATCTAGCAGGCCTCTGCCTCTGTCAGGTTATAATACCTCATCTAGCAGGCTTCTGCCTCTGTCAGGTTATAATACCTCATCTAGCAGGCCTCTGTCAGGTTATAATACCTCATCTAGCAGGCCTCTGTTAGGTTATAATACCTCATCTAGCAGGCTTCTGCCTCTGTCAGGTTATAATACCTCATCTAGCAGGCCTCTGTCAGGTTATAATACCTCATCGAGCAGGCCTCTGTCAGGTTATAATACCTCATCTAGCAGGCCTCTGTCAGGTTATAATACCTCATCTAGCAGGCCTCTGTCAGGTTATAATACCTCATCTAGCAGGCCTCTGTTAGGTTATAATACCTCATCTAGCAGGTCTCTGTCAGGTTATAATACCTCATCTAGCAGGCCTCTGGCTCTGTCAGGTTTTAATACCTCATCTAACAGACCTCTGGCTCTGTCAGGTTTTAATACCTCATCTAGCAGGCCTATGGCTCTGACAGGTTTTATTACCTCATCTAGCAGGCCTCTGGCTCTGTCAGGTTTTAATACCTCATCTAGCAGACCTCTGGCTCTGTCAGGTTTTAATACCTCATCTAGCAGGCCTATGGCTCTGACAGGTTTTAATACCTCATCTAGCAGGCCTCTGGCTCTGTCAGGTTTTAATACCTCATCTAGCAGGACTATGGCTCTGTCAGGTTATAATACCTCATCTAGCAGGCCTCTGTCAGGTTATAATACCTCATCTAGCAGGCCTCTGTCAGGTTATAATACCTCATCTAGCAGGCCTCTGGCTCTGTCAGGTTTTAATACCTCATCTAACAGACCTCTGCTCTGTCAGGTTTTAATACCTCATCTAGCAGGCCTATGGCTCTGACAGGTTTTAATACCTCATCTAGCAGGCCTCTGGCTCTGTCAGGTTTTAATACCTCATCTAGCAGGACTATGGCTCTGTCAGGTTATAATACCTCATCTAGCAGGCCTCTGTCAGGTTATAGTACCTCATCTAGCAGGCCTCTGTTAGGTTATAATGCCTCATCTAGCAGGCCTCTGTTAGGTTATAATACCTCATCTAGCAGGCCTCTGTCAGGTTATAATACCTCATCTAGCAGGACTATGGCTCTGTCAGGTTATAATACCTCATCTAGCAGGACTATGGCTCTGTCAGGTTATAATACCTCATCTAGCAGGCCTCTGTCAGGTTATAATACCTCATCTAGCAGGACTATGGCTCTGTCAGGTTATAATACCTCATCTAGCAGGCCTCTGTTAGGTTATAATACCTCATCTAGCAGGCCTCTGTCAGGTTATAATACCTCATCTAGAAGGCCTCTGTTAGGTTATAATACCTCATCTAGCAGGCCTCTGTCAGGTTATAATACCTCATCTAGCAGGCCTCTGTTAGGTTATAATACCTCATCTAGCAGATCTGTCAGGTTATAATACCTCATCTAGCAGGCCTCTGTCAGGTTATAATACCTCATCTAGCAGGCCTCTGCCTCTGTCAGTTTATAATACCTCATCTAGCAGGTTTCTGCCTCTGTCAGGTTATAATACCTCATCTAGCAGGCCTCTGTCAGGTTATAATACCTCATCTAGCAGGCCTCTGTTAGGTTATAATACCTCATCTAGCAGGCTTCTGCCTCTGTCAGGTTATAATACCTCATCTAGCAGGCCTCTGTCAGGTTATAATACCTCATCGAGCAGGCCTCTTTCAGGTTATAATACCTCATCTAGCAGGCCTCTGTCAGGTTATAATACCTCATCTAGCAGGCCTCTGTCAGGTTATAATACCTCATCTAGCAGGCCTCTGTTAGGTTATAATACCTCATCTAGCAGGCCTCTGTCAGGTTATAATACCTCATCTAGCAGGCCTCTGGCTCTGTCAGGTTTTAATACCTCATCTAACAGACCTCTGGCTCTGTCAGGTTTTAATACCTCATCTAGCAGGCCTATGGCTCTGACAGGTTTTAATACCTCATCTAGCAGGCCTCTGGCTCTGTCAGGTTTTAATACCTCATCTAGCAGACCTCTGGCTCTGTCAGGTTTTAATACCTCATCTAGCAGGCCTATGGCTCTGACAGGTTTTAATACCTCATCTAGCAGGCCTCTGGCTCTGTCAGGTTTTAATACCTCATCTAGCAGGACTATGGCTCTGTCAGGTTATAATACCTCATCTAGCAGGCCTCTGTCAGGTTATAATACCTCATCTAGCAGGCCTCTGTCAGGTTATAATACCTCATCTAGCAGGCCTATGGCTCTGACAGGTTTTAATACCTCATCTAGCAGGTCTCTGGCTCTGTCAGGTTTTAATACCTCATCTAGCAGGACTATGGCTCTGTCAGGTTATAATACCTCATCTAGCAGGCCTCTGTCAGGTTATAATACCTCATCTAGCAGGCCTCTGTTAGGTTATAATGCCTCATCTAGCAGGCCTCTGTTAGGTTATAATACCTCATCTAGCAGGCCTCTGTCAGTTTATAATATCTCATCTAGCAGGCCTCTGTCAGGTTATAATACCTCATCTAGCAGGCCTCTGTCAGGTTATAATACCTCATCTAGCAGGCCTCTGTCAGGTTATAATACCTCATCTAGCAGGCCTCTGTCAGGTTATAATACCTCATCTAGCAGGCCTCTGTCAGGTTATAATACCTCATCTAGCAGGCCTCTGTCAGGTTATAATACCTCATCTAGCAGGCCTCTGTCAGGTTATAATACCTCATCTAGCAGGCCTCTGTTAGGTTATAATACCTCATCTAGCAGGCCTCTGTCAGGTTATAATACCTCATCTAGCAGGTCTCTGTTAGGTTATAATACCTCATCTAGCAGGACTATGGCTCTGTCAGGTTATAATACCTCATCTAGCAGGCCTCTGTCAGGTTATAATACCTCATCTAGCAGGCCTCTGTCAGGTTATAATACCTCATCTAGCAGGCCTCTGTTAGGTTATAATACCTCATCTAGCAGGACTATGGCTCTGTCAGGTTATAATACCTCATCTAGCAGGCCTCTGTCAGGTTATAATACCTCATCTAGCAGACCTCTGTCAGGTTTTAATACCTCATCTAGCAGGACTATGGCTCTGTCAGGTTATAATACCTCATCTAGCAGGACTATGGCTCTGTCAGGTTATAATACCTCATCTAGCAGGACTATGGCTCTGTCAGGTTATAATACCTCATCTAGCAGGCCTCTGTCAGGTTTTAATACCTCATCTAGCAGGCCTCTGTCAGGTTTTAATACCTCATCTAGCAGGACTATGGCTCTGTCAGGTTATAATACCTCATCTAGCAGGCTTCTGTCAGGTTATAATACCTCATCTAGCAGGACTATGCCTCTGTCAGGTTATAATACCTCATCTAGCAGGCCTCTGTCAGGTTATAATACCCCATCTACCTACTGATTTTACATGCCATTTTGTTTGTCCCACTTGTGACAATGGCCTTAGGAGTTGGTAGGACAGCACACACAGATCTGAAACCAGGCTAATGTCTGTCAGGATGTTTCAGCCATGTACTGTATCTGTCAGGATGTTTCAGCCATGTACCATGTACTGTATCTGTCAGGATGTTTCAGCCATGTACTCTATCTGTCAGGATGTTTCAGCCATGTACTGTCTCTGTCAGGATGTTTCAGCCATGTACCATGTACTGTCTCTGTCAGGATGTTTCAGTCATGTACTGTATCTGTCAGGATGCTTCAGCCATGTACCATGTACTGTCTCTGTCAGGATGTTTCAGTCATGTACTGTCTCTGTCAGGATGTTTCAGTCATGTAACATGCATTGTATCTGTCAGGATGTTTCAGTCATGTAACATGTACTGTATCTGTCAGGATGTTTCAGCCATGTACTGTATCTGTCAGGATGTTTCAGCCATGTACTGTATCTGTCAGGATATTTCAGCCATGTACCATGTACTGTCTCTGTCAGGGTGTTTCAGCCATGTACCATATACTGTATCTGTCAGGATGTTTCAGCCATGTACCATATACTGTATCTGTCAGGATGTTTCAGTCATGTACCATATACTGTCTCTGTCAGGATGTTTCAGCCATGTACCATATACTGTCTCTGTCAGGATGTTTCAGTCATGTACTGTCTCTGTCAGGACGTTTCAGCCATATACTGTATCTGTCAGGATGTTTCAGCCATGTACCATATACTGTATCTGTCAGGATGTTTCAGCCATGTACCATGTACTGTCTCTGTCAGGATGTTTCAGCCATGTACTGTCTCTGTCAGGATGTTTCAGTCAGGTACCATATACTGTCTCTGTCAGGATGTTTCAGCCATGTACTGTCTCTGTCAGGATGTTTCAGCCATGTAACATGTACTGTATCTGTCAGGATGTTTCAGCCATGTACTGTATCTGTCAGGATGTTTCAGCCATGTACTGTATCTGTCAGGTTATTTCAGCCATGTACCATGTACTGTCTCTGTCAGGGTGTTTCAGCCATGTACCATATACTGTATCTGTCAGGATGTTTCAGTCATGTACCATATACTGTCTCTGTCAGGATGTTTCAGCCATGTACCATATACTGTCTCTGTCAGGATGTTTCAGCCATGCACTGTCTCTGTCAGGATGTTTCAGCCATGTACTGTATCTGTCAGGATGTTTCAGCCATGTACTGTATCTGTCAGGATGTTTCAGCCATGTACCATATACTGTCTCTGTCAGGATGTTTCAGCCATGTACCATTTACTGTATCTGTCAGGATGTTTCAGCCATGTACTGTATCTGTCAGGATGTTTCAGCCATGTACCATATACTGTATCTGTCAGGATGTTTCAGCTATGTACCATATACTGTATCTGTCAGGATGTTTCAGCCATGTACTGTCTCTGTCAGGATGTTTCAGCCATGTACTGTGTCTGTCAGGATGTTTCAGCCATGTACTTAGTCTGTCAGGATGTTTCAGCCATGTACTGTGTCTGTCAGGATGTTTCAGCCATGTACTGTGTCTGTCAGGATGTTTCAGCCATGTACTGTTTCTGTCAGGATGTTTCAGCCATGTACTGTTTCTGTCAGGATGTTTCAGCCATGTACCATATACTGTATCTGTCAGGATGTTTCAGCCATGTACCATATACTGTCTCTGTCAGGATGTTTCAGCCATGTACTGTGTCTGTCAGGATGTTTCAGCCATGTACTGTGTCTGTCAGGATGTTTCAGCCATGTACTTAGTCTGTCAGGATGTTTCAGCCATGTACTGTGTCTGTCAGGATGTTTCAGCCATGTACTGTGTCTGTCAGGATGTTTCAGCCATGTACTGTGTCTGTCAGGATGTTTCAGCCATGTACTTTGTCTGTCAGGATGTTTCAGCCATGTACTGTGTCTGTCAGGATGTTTCAGCCATGTACTGTATCTGTCAGGATGTTTCAGCCATGTACTGTATCTGTCTGGATGTTTCAGCCATGTACTGTATATGTCAGGATGTTTCAGCCATATACTGTGTCTGTCAGGATGAGACTGAGTGGATCATGTATTTACCTGATTGACAGTGAACTGTTGAAGATGAGGAAGTGGTGTGTTGCTGGGGAAAGTAATGATTTAATAACTGCGGGTTTGGATTGGCTGAGTTTTTTTTTTTTTTTTTTGGTGTCTTCTCTGTTCAAAATCGTTTTTATGAGATTTTAATCATCAAATATCATTTAATTTTGTATTTTTTAAATGTCGATATTCAGCGAAAGCTGTTGCCACAGCCGTACCGTGGTGCGAAAGATCAATGCCTGTCAACACCAGACATTTTGGCACATTTTTCATCAGATAAAATAGGCCTACAGATGGCAAATCCACACAGACTACAGATGGCCAACAGTTGTGGAGACGGGCTTTATAATTATAAGCCTTTACAGTAGTGCATTATAACATGTGCATCCTAAACATAAAGCCGAGATATGTATTGTATAACTCTGAGAGGGCCCTTTTCCTCATTATAACATGTTCATCCTAAACATAAAGCCGAGATATGTATTGTATAACTCTGAGAGGGCCCCTTTCCTCATTATAACATAACTCTGAGAGGGCCCCTTTCCTCATTATAACATAACTCTGAGAGGGCCCCTTTCCTCATTATAACATAACTCTGAGAGGGCCCTTTTCCTCATTATAACACGTTCATTCCTAAACATAAAGCCGAGATATGTATTGTATAACTCTGAGAGGGCCCTTTTCCTCATTATAACACGTTCATTCCTAAACATAAAGCCGAGATATGTATTGTATAACTCTGAGAGGGCCCTTTTCCTCATTATAACATGTTCATTCCTAAACATAAAGCCGAGATATGTATTGTATAACTCTGAGAGGGCCCTTTTCCTCATTATAACACGTTCATTCCTAAACATAAAGCCGAGATATGTATTGTATAACTCTGAGAGGGCCCTTTTCCTCATTATAACACGTTCATTCCTAAACATAAAGCCGAGATATGTATTGTATAACTCTGAGAGGGCCCTTTTCCTCATTATAACACGTTCATTCCTAAACATAAAGCCGAGATATGTATTGTATAACTCTGAGAGGGCCCTTTTCCTCATTATAACACGTTCATTCCTAAACATAAAGCCGAGATATGTATTGTATAACTCTGAGAGGGCCCTTTTCCTCATTATAACACGTTCATTCCTAAACATAAAGCCGAGATATGTATTGTATAACTCTGAGAGGGCCCTTTTCCTCATTATAACACGTTCATTCCTAAACATAAAGCCGAGATATGTATTGTATAACTCTGAGAGGGCCCCTTTCCTCATTATAACACGTTCATTCCTAAACATAAAGCCGAGATATGTATTGTATAACTCTGAGAGGGCCCTTTTCCTCATTATAACACGTTCATTCCTAAACATAAAGCCGAGATATGTATTGTATAACTCTGAGAGGGCCCTTTTCCTCATTATAACATGTTCATCCTAAACATAAAGCCGAGATATGTATTGTATAACTCTGAGAGGGCCCCTTTCCTCATTATAACACGTTCATTCCTAAACATAAAGCCGAGATATGTATTGTATAACTCTGAGAGGGCCCTTTTCCTCATTATAACACGTTCATTCCTAAACATAAAGCCGAGATATGTATTGTATAACTCTGAGAGGGCCCTTTTCCTCATTATAACACGTTCATTCCTAAACATAAAGCCGAGATATGTATTGTATAACTCTGAGAGGGCCCTTTTCCTCATTATAACACGTTCATTCCTAAACATAAAGCCGAGATATGTATTGTATAACTCTGAGAGGGCCCTTTTCCTCATTATAACATGTTCATCCTAAACATAAAGCCGAGATATGTATTGTATAACTCTGAGAGGGCCCTTTTCCTCATTATAACATGTTCATCCTAAACATAAAGCCGAGATATGTATTGTATAACTCTGAGAGGGCCCTTTTCCTCATTATAACATGTTCATCCTAAACATAAAGCCGAGATATGTATTGTATAACTCTGAGAGGGCCCTTTTCCTCATTATAACATGTTCATCCTAAACATAAAGCCGAGATATGTATTGTATAACTCTGAGAGGGCCCTTTTCCTCATTATAACACGTTCATTCCTAAACATAAAGCCGAGATATGTATTGTATAACTCTGAGAGGGCCCTTTTCCTCATTATAACACGTTCATTCCTAAACATAAAGCCGAGATATGTATTGTATAACTCTGAGAGGGCCCTTTTCCTCATTATAACACGTTCATTCCTAAACATAAAGCCGAGATATGTATTGTATAACTCTGAGAGGGCCCTTTTCCTCATTATAACACGTTCATTCCTAAACATAAAGCCGAGATATGTATTGTATAACTCTGAGAGGGCCCTTTTCCTCATTATAACACGTTCATTCCTAAACATAAAGCCGAGATATGTATTGTATAACTCTGAGAGGGCCCTTTTCCTCATTATAACACGTTCATTCCTAAACATAAAGCCGAGATATGTATTGTATAACTCTGAGAGGGCCCTTTTCCTCATTATAACACGTTCATTCCTAAACATAAAGCCGAGATATGTATTGTATAACTCTGAGAGGGCCCTTTTCCTCATTATAACATGTTCATCCTAAACATAAAGCCGAGATATGTATTGTATAACTCTGAGAGGGCCCTTTTCCTCATTATAACATGTTCATCCTAAACATAAAGCCGAGATATGTATTGTATAACTCTGAGAGGGCCCTTTTCCTCATTATAACATGTTCATCCTAAACATAAAGCCGAGATATGTATTGTATAACTCTGAGAGGGCCCTTTTCCTCATTATAACATGTTCATCCTAAACATAAAGCCGAGATATGTATTGTATAACTCTGAGAGGGCCCTTTTCCTCATTATAACACGTTCATTCCTAAACATAAAGCCGAGATATGTATTGTATAACTCTGAGAGGGCCCTTTTCCTCACCCTGACAGCATTGTCACCATATTTATCGTGTTGACACAGAACGTGTTGTCATCCGTTGCCTCTGCCCTTTGTCTTTCAATGAATTAATGTGTTAATTAATATACAACAAAGAGTTGCTCACAGCCTCACAGCCTCACAGCCTCACAGCTGAGCCCCAACACCGCTCTGGAAATATTGGACATTATGCCCCTTGACCTGGTTCTGGGAGCGAAGAGAAGCAGTGCAACGTGGGAGAGGAAGGCCTGTGAAGGGAGGAATAGACGTCATCCCGACTACTAATGACCTCACAGTGACGAGGCCCGTCTCTGAGAGAAGCAGTGCAACGTGGGAGAGGAAGGCCTGTGAAGGGAGGACGAGAGGTCATCCCAACTACTAATGACCTCACAGTGACGAGGCCCGTCTCTGAGAGAAGCAGTGCAACGTGGGAGAGGAAGGCCTGTGAAGGGAGGACGAGAGGTCATCCCAACTACTAATGACCTCACAGTGACGAGGCCCGTCTCTGAGAGAAGCAGTGCAACGTGGGAGAGGAAGGCCTGTGAAGGGAGGACGAGAGGTCATCCCAACTACTAATGACCTCACAGTGACGAGGCCCGTAATCTGAGAGAAGCAGTGCAACGTGGGAGAGGAAGGCCTGTGAGGGGAAGACGTCATCCCAACTACTAATGACCTCACAGTGACGAGGCCCGTCTCTGAGAGAAGCAGTGCAACGTGGGAGAGGAAGGCCTGTGAAGGGAGGACGAGAGGTCATCCCAACTACTAATGACCTCACAGTGACGAGGCCCGTCTCTGAGAGAAGCAGTGCAACGTGGGAGAGGAAGGCCTGTGAAGGGAAGACGTCATCCCAACTACTAATGACGTCACAGAGACTGTCTCTCCTCTCTGCCGTCCCCAGGGCTCTCTGAAAGGAACAACACAGTTCCTGAGTCCCAAATGGCACCCTATTCCCTGAATAGTGCACTACTTTTGACCAGAGCCTGTAGGATAGTGCACTATGTAGGGAATAGAGTGCCATTTGGGACTCCCCTGTGGCTCTGAGGTTCTGTCACACTGAGAAGCAACTCAGAGAGAGAGAGAGAGAGAGAGAGAGAGAGAGGACGTTAGAGAGAGAGAGAGAGAGAGAGAGAGAGACAGAGAGAGAGAGAGAGAGAGAGAGAGAGAGAGAGAGACAGAGAGAGAGAGATACAGAGAGAGAAAGAGAGAGAGAGAGAGAGACAGAGAGAGAGAGATACAGAGAGAGAAAGAGACAGAGAGAGAGAGAGAGAGAGAGAGAGCGAGAGAGAGAGCGAGAGAGAGAGAGGGGCCTCAGAGGAAACACAAGAACACAGAGTCCATGGTGTGCCTAAAATACCAGCCATAATGCACAGATTGACGAGACAGACAGACAGACAGACACTCACACACATACCCACCAAAACACAACTTACACACACTCATTCATGTAAAAGACACAGCAGTGTCTTAACATTGACAGACAGCATCGTGCCAGGCAGCATCGTGCCAGGCCCTCCAGACTCCTGATGCTCTGATCTACACCCCAGGATAAAACCATTATGGAAATTCAACATGACTCATTCCCCTCACACACATCATCAGATCTTAAACATCTCTGGCCTCAGAGACTCCTCCCTCGTCTCCTCTACAGACTCCTCCCTCGTCTTCTCTATAAGACTCCTCCCTCGTCTTCTCTACAGACTCCTCCCTCGTCTCCTCTACAGACTCCTCCCTCGTCTCCTCTACAGACTCCTCCCTCGTCTCCTCTACAGACTCCTCCCTCGTCTCCTCTACAGACTCCTCCCTCATCTCCTCTACAGACTCCTCCCTCGTCTCCTCTACAGACTCCTCCCTCGTCTCCTCTACAGACTCCTCCCCCGTCTCCTCTACAGACTCCTCCCTCGTCTCCTCTACAGACTCCTCCCTCGTCTTCTCTACAGACTCCTCCCTCGTCTCCTCTACAGACTCCTTCCTCGTCTCCTCTACAGACTCCTCCCTCGTCTTCTCTACAGACTCCTCCCTCGTCTCCTCTACAGACTCCTTCCTCGTCTTCTCTACAGACTCCTCCGATGTCTCCTCTAGACTCCTCCCTCGTCTCCTCTAGACTCCTCCCTCGCCTTCTCTACAGACTCCTCCCTCGTCTCCTCTACAGACTCCTCCCCCGTCTCCTCTACAGACTCCTCCCTCGTCTCCTCTACAGACTCCTCCCTCGTCTCCTCTACAGACTCCTCCCTCGTCTCCTCTACAGACTCCTCCCTCGTCTCCTCTATAGACTCCTCACTCGTCTTCTCTATAGACTCCTCACTCGTCTTCTCTACAGTGCACAGTATTGTAGCTGACAAATGGATGTGTAGAGATGGGAAATAAAGCCTCTATTTATTACCGCCTGAGTCAGAGGAGAGGGAAACAGGAGGGAAGGAGAGGAGGAGGGAAGGAGAGAAGAAGAGAAGGATGACATTTTGATGGAGAGTGCTTAACGACCTGACACCCTGAGAGATGTTCACCAGCCTCTCCCGGCTCTGACATTACAACACAGGCACATATCCCAGAGGAAAACCTCACCAGTCCTTCCTACAGACTAGACAAGACAGCAACCCCCCCCCCCCCCCCCCCCTCGTTGTTAAAGTTCCAACAGCATGTTGTTTAGCGATCCAAAAACTATTTGACTTCTGATTGCATCTGCTGCTTCAGGTACCAGACTCCTCTACTTTGCTGCTTCAGGTACCAGACTCCTCTACTGTGCTGCTTCAGGTACCAGATTCCTCTACTTTGCTGCTTCAGGTACCAGACTCCTCTACTTTGCTGCTTCAGGTACCAGACTCCTCTACTTTGCTGCTTCAGGTACCAGACTCCTCTACTTTGCTGCTTCAGGTACCAGACTCCTCTACTTTGCTGCTTCAGGTACCAGACTCCTCTACTTTGCTGCTTCAGGTACCAGACTCCTCTACTGTGCTGCTTCAGGTACCAGACTCCTCTACGTTGCTGCTTCAGGTACCAGACTCCTCTACTGTGCTGCTTCAGGTACCAGACTCCTCTACTTTGCTGCTTCAGGTACCAGACTCCTCTACTTTGCTGCTTCAGGTACCAGGCTCCTCTACTTTGCTGCTTCAGGTACCAGACTCCTCTACTGTGCTACTTCAGGTACCAGACTCCTCTACGTTGCTGCTTCAGGTACCAGACTCCTCTACGTTGCTGCTTCAGGTACCAGACTCCTCTACTTTGCTGCTTCAGGTACCAGACTCCTCTACTTTGCTACTTCAGGTACCAGACTCCTCTACGTTGCTGCTTCAGGTACCAGACTCCTCTACTTTGCTGCTTCAGGTACCAGACTCCTCTACTTTGCTGCTTCAGGTACCAGACTCCTCTACTGTGCTGCTTCAGGTACCAGACTCCTCTACTTTGCTGCTTCAGGTACCAGACTCCTCTACTGTGCTGCTTCAGGTACCAGACTCCTCTACTTTGCTGCTTCAGGTACCAGACTCCTCTACTTTGCTGCTTCAGGTACCAGACTCCTCTACTTTGCTGCTTCAGGTACCAGACTCCTCTACTTTGCTGCTTCAGGTACCAGACTCCTCTACTTTGCTGATTCAGGCACCTGAATCCTCTACGTTGAAGTATCTGGGCTGACTAAATCCACCTACTGTCAACTGGAGGACAACACCTCTATTAAACAGTGATTAGAAAACAACAGAAAATATTTCACTATCTGACATGAAGGAGTCGAGTGACAACAGAATAATCCCCGTGAGGTCCTGAAGGCCATGTCTACAGGCTCTGTGTCGTCTCTGTACTCACCCACAGCAGTATGGAAAGCCTGACTGCCTCCGCAAAGGAACGCCATGGCAGAGTCAGACCGTAGTCTGGCACGTCAGACTGTCCCTAGAGTCCGGCAGGATGAAACGACACAAACACCTGCTGTCCCAGGGCAGCTCTACCCCCTGGCTTCTGGACAGTCGTTTCCTCCTGCACCATAGCAGCGTTACTAAGCCCTCAGCCCACAGCCCTGGCTGAGTACACCACGACGAACACACACAGATATAACGGGAGAACAACCCCGTCCAGTCAACCACATCTAGGTCTCCAAACGTAATGCCTCTCGACAAGAGTAGAGAGAGAGATGTAGCTGGTGATCCCGTTATGTTGCCTCCCTCCTCCCCCTCCTTCTCATCCTCCCTCCTCCTCCTCCTCCTCCTCCTCCTCCCCCTCCTCCAGAACACTACTAGTTACTCAGCACGGCACTTATACACACCAGACAAAGAGGACTGGAAGAGAAAGTGGAGCGCACAAATTCCAGAGGCGTTCTGCAGGACGGAGCAGAGAAGAAGACAGGAATAAAAATATGTATAAAGAGGAAAAGAGGCACTTTGAATCTCTCTGTCTTCAGGCCCTCTCCTGGGACTCTCTGTCTTCAGGCCCTCTCATCGAATCTCTCTGTCTTCAGGCCCTCTCCTGGGACTCTCTGTCTTCAGGCCCTCTCATCGAATCTCTCTGTCTTCAGGCCCTCTCCTGGGACTCTCTGTCTTCAGGCCCTTTCCTGGGACTCTCTGTCTTCAGACCCTCTCCTGGGACTCTCTGTCTTCAGGCCCTCTCCTGGGACTCTCTGTCTTCAGGCCCTCTCCTGGGACTCTCTGTCTTCATACCCTTTCCTGGGACTCTCTGTCTTCAGGCCCTCTCCTGGGACTCTCTGTCTTCATACCCTTTCCTGGGACTCTCTGTCTTCAGGCCCTCTCCTGGAACTCTCTGTCTTCAGGCCCTCTCCTGGGACTCTCTGTCTTCATACCCTTTCCTGGGACTCTCTGTCTTCAGGCCCTCTCCTGGGACTCTCTGTCTTCAGGCCCTTTCCTGGGACTCTCTGTCTTCAGACCCTCTCCTGGGACTCTCTGTCTTCAGGCCCTCTCCTGGGACTCTCTGTCTTCATACCCTTTCCTGGGACTCTCTGTCTTCAGGCCCTCTCCTGGAACTCTCTGTCTTCAGGCCCTCTCCTGGGACTCTCTGTCTTTATACCCTTTCCTGGGACTCTCTGTCTTCAGGCCCTCTCCTGGGACTCTCTGTCTTCAGGCCCTTTCCTGAGACTCTCTGTCTTCAGACCCTCTCCTGGGACTCTCTGTCTTCAGGCCCTCTCCTGGGACTCTCTGTCTTCAGGCCCTCTCCTGGGACTCTCTGTCTTCAGGCCCTCTCCTGGAACTCTCTGTCTTCAGGCCCTCTCCTGGGACTCTCTGTCTTCATACCCTTTCCTGGGACTCTCTGTCTTCAGACCCTCTCCTGGGACTCTCTGTCTTCAGACCCTCTCCTGGGACTCTCTGTCTTCAGACCCTCTCCTGGGACTCTCTGTCTTCAGACCCTTTCCTGGGACTCTCTGTCTTCAGACCCTTTCCTGGGACTCTCTGTCTTCAGGCCCTCTCATCGAATCTGTCTGTTTTCAGGCCCTCTCCTGGGACTCTCTGTCTTCAGGCCCTCTAATCAAATCTCTCTGTCTCCAGGCCCTCTCCTGGGACTCTCTGTCTTCAGGCCCTCTCCTGGGACTCTCTGTCTTCAGGACCTCTCCTGGGACTCTCTATCTTCAGGCCCTCTCATCGAATCTCTCTGTCTTCAGGCCCTTTCCTGGGACTCTCTGTCTTCAGGCCCTCTCATCGAATCTCTCTGTCTTCAGGCCCTCTCCTGGGACTCTCTGTCTTCAGGCCCTCTCCTGGGACTCTCTGTCTTCAGGCCCTCTAATCAAATCTCTCTGTCTTCAGGCCCTCTCCTGGGACTCTCTGTCTTCAGGCCCTCTCCTGGGACTCTCTGTCTTCAGACCCTCTCCTGGGACTCTCTGTCTTCAGACCCTCTCCTGAATCTCTCTGTCTTCAGGCCCTCTCCTGAATATATCTGTCTTCAGGCCCTCTACTGGGACTCTCTGTCTTCAGACCCTCTCCTGGGACTCTCTGTCTTCAGGCCCTCTCCTGAATCTCTCTGTCTTCAGGCCATCACCTGAATCTCTCTGTATTCAGGCCCTTTCCTGAATCTCTCTGTCTTCAGGCCCTCTCCTGAATATCTCTGTCTTCAGGCCCTCTCCTGGGACTCTCTGTCTTCAGGCCCTCTCCTGGGACTCTCTGTCTTCAGGCCCTCTCCTGGGACTCTCTGTCTTCAGGCCCTCTCCTGAATATCTCTGTCTTCAGGACCTCTACTGGGACTCTCTGTCTTCAGACCCTCTCCTGGGACTCTCTGTCTTCAGGCCCTCTCCTGGGACTCTCTGTCTTCAGGCCCTCTCCTGGGACTCTCTGTCTTCAGGCCCTCTCCTGAATCTCTCTGTCTTCAGGCCCTCTCCTGAATCTCTCCGTCTTCAGGCCCTCTCCTGAATCTCACCGTCTTCAGGCCCTCTCCTGGGACTCTCTGTCTTCAGGCCCTCTCCTGGGACTCTCTGTCTTCAGGCCCTCTCCTGGGACTCTCTGTCTTCAGGCCCTCTCCTGGGACTCTCTGTCTTCAGGCCCTCTCCTGAATCTCTCTGTCTTCAGGCCATCACCTGAATCTCTCTGTATTCAGGCCCTTTCCTGAATCTCTCTGTCTTCAGGCCCTCTCCTGAATATCTCTGTCTTCAGGCCCTCTCCTGGGACTCTCTGTCTTCAGGCCCTCTCCTGGGACTCTCTGTCTTCAGGCCCTCTCCTGGGACTCTCTGTCTTCAGGCCCTCTCCTGAATATCTCTGTCTTCAGGACCTCTACTGGGACTCTCTGTCTTCAGACCCTCTCCTGGGACTCTCTGTCTTCAGGCCCTCTCCTGGGACTCTCTGTCTTCAGGCCCTCTCCTGGGACTCTCTGTCTTCAGGCCCTCTCCTGAATCTCTCTGTCTTCAGGCCCTCTCCTGAATCTCTCCGTCTTCAGGCCCTCTCCTGAATCTCACCGTCTTCAGGCCCTCTCCTGGGACTCTCTGTCTTCAGGCCCTCTCCTGGGACTCTCTGTCTTCAGGCCCTCTCCTGGGACTCTCTGTCTTCAGGCCCTCTCCTGGGACTCTCTGTCTTCAGGCCCTCTCCTGGGACTCTCTGTGGCTGCGTGTGAGACAGTACTGGACTGGAGTCGACTAGTCAGCTAGTCAGAAACCACTGTGTCTTTCTGTGGTTCCCTAGACTCCACACGTTAGCAGAGAGAGGGAGCGGAGGAGAAGCCTGTGTGCTACTAAGTTTCTGTTAGCAGAGAGAGGGAGAAAAAGACTGTCCAACCCAATCAGCATGAAAGGAGAGTGGTGCACTGCACCTTGGGAGGATGTGGTGAGGTCTTTATTTTGAGCAGATGACCTCACACACTTTACAGTCCAACACATCATGCAACGAGCAAATCACCCCTAGTGTATGTGTGTGTGTGTGTGTGTGTGTGTGTGTGTGTGTGTACTGTGCTGTTTGTATTTGTGAAACCATTTGGCCAGGACGAAGAATGAAAAGAAATAGAGGAGAGTGATGCAGTAGAGTGTCCTGTCTGTTTTCAGCTGAGAGGAGAGTCATGCAGTAGAGTGTCCTGTCTTTTTTCAGCTGAGAGGAGAGTGATGCAGTAGAGTGTCCTGTCTGTTTTCAGCTGAGAGGAGAGTCATGCAGTAGAGTGTCCTGTCTGTTTTCAGCTGAGAGGAGAGTCATGCAGTAGAGTGTCCTGTCTGTTTTCAGCTGAGAGGGGAGTCATGCAGTAGAGTGTCCTGTCTGTTTTCAGCTGAGAGGAGAGTGATGCAGTAGAGTGTCCTGTCTGTTTTCAGCTGAGAGGAGAGTCATGCAGTAGAGTGTCCTGTCTGGTTTCAGCTGAGAGGAGAGTCATGCAGTAGAGTGTCCTGTCTGTTTTCAGCTGAGAGGAGAGTCATGCAGTAGAGTGTCCTGTCTGTTTTCAGCTGAGAGGAGAGTCATGCAGTAGAGTGTCCTGTCTGTTTTTAGCTGAGAGGAGAGTCATGCAGTAGAGTGTCCTGTCTGTTTTCAGCTGAGAGGAGAGTCATGCAGTAGAGTGTCCTGTCTGTTTTCAGCTGAGAGGAGAGTCATGCAGTAGAGTGTCCTGTCTGTTTTCAGCTGAGAGGAGAGTGGTGCAGTAGAGTGTCCTGTCTGTTTTCAGCTGAGAGGAGAGTCATGCAGTAGAGTGTCCTGTCTGTTTTCAGCTGAGAGGAGAGTCATGCAGTAGAGTGTCCTGTCTGGTTTCAGCTGAGAGGAGAGTCATGCAGTAGAGTGTCCTGTCTGTTTTCAGCTGAGAGGAGAGTCATGCAGTAGAGTGTCCTGTCTGGTTTCAGCTGAGAGGAGAGTCATGCAGTAGAGTGTCCTGTCTGTTTTCAGCTGATAGCAGAGCGGTGAGGCGGGATGTCCTGTCTGTTTTCAGCTGAGAGCAGAGTCATGCAGTAGAGTGTCCTGTCTGTTTTCAGCTGAGAGGAGAGTGGTGAGGCAGTAGAGTGTCCTGTCTGTTTTCAGCTGAGAGGAGAGTGGTGAGGCGGGATGTCCAGGGATTACAGCCCCTTAAATTTTAACATGGGCGGCTCCGCGAGTCACTTCGAGGAAGACTCAATAAAGAACGCTTCGCTGGAGATGGGACTAGGGCTGGGGTGGTGGGGGAGAGGGGGAGAGAGGGGGAGAGAGGGGGGGGTAACTTTACTGGAGATGGGACTAGGGCTGGGGTGGTGGGGGAGAGGGGGAGATAGCTTTACTGGTGATGGGACTAGGGCTGGGGTGGTGGGGGAGAGGGGGAGAGAGGGGGGGGATAGCTTCCCTGGAGATGGGACTAGGGCTGGGGTGGTGGGGGAGAGGGGGAGAGAGGGGGAGGGATAGCTTCCCTGGAGATGGGACTAGGGCTGGGGTGGTGGGGGAGAGGGGGAGAGAGGGGGGGGGATAGCTTCCCTGGAGATGGGACTAGGGCTGGGGTGGTGGGGGAGAGGGGGAGAGAGGGGGAGAGGGGGATAGCTTTACTGGTGATGGGACTAGGGCTGGGGTGGTGGGGGAGAGAGTGAGAGAGGGAGAGGGGAGAGAGAGAGAGAACTTTACTGGTGATGGGACTTGGGCTGGGGTGGTGGGGGAGAGGGGATAGAGGGAGAGGGGGAGAGGGGAGAGGTGGGGAGAGGGGATAGAGGGAGATGGGGAGAGAGGGAGAGAGAGGGAGAGGGGATAGAGGGAGATGAGGAGAGGGAGAGGGGATAGAGGGAGATGGGGAGAGGGATATGGGGAGAGGGAGAGGGGAGAGAGGGAGAGGGGGAGAGGGAGATGGGGAGAGGGAGATGGGGAGAGGGAGATGGGGAGAGGGAGATGGGGAGAGGGAGATGGGGAGAGGGAGAGGGGAGAGAGGGAGCGGGGGAGAGGGAGATGGGGAGAGGGAGAGGGGAGAGAGGGAGAGGGGATAGAGGGAGAGAGGGAGAGAGGGAGAGGGGAGAGAGGGAGAGGGGAGAGAGGGAGAGAGGGAGAGAGGGAGAGGGAGAGAGAGGTAGAGGGGATAGAGGGAGATGGGGAGAGGGATATGGGGAGAGGGATATGGGGAGAGGGAGAGGGGAGAGAGGGAGAGGGGAGAGAGGGAGATGGGGAGAGGGAGAGGGGAGAGAGGGAGAGGGGATAGAGGGAGATGGGGAGAGGGAGATGGGGAGAGGGAGATGGCGAGAGGGAGAGATGGAGATGGGGAGAGGGAGAGGGGATAGAGGGAGATGGGGAGAGGGAGAGGGGAGAGAGGGAGAGGGGAGAGAGGGAGAGGGGAGCGAGGGAGAGAGAGGGAGAGGGGATAGAGGGAGATAGGGAGAGGGGATAGAGGGAGATGGGGAGAGGGGAGAGAGGGAGAGGGGATAGAGGGAGAGGGGATAGAGGGAGAGGGGACAGAGGGAGAGGGGATAGAGGGAGATGGGGAGAGGGAGAGGGGAGAGAGGGAGAGGGGATAGAGGGAGATGGGGAGAGGGAGATGGGGAGACAAAAAAACAGAGCAAACTAGAATGCTATTTGGCCCTAAACAGAGAGTACACCATGGCAGAATACCTGACCACTGTGACTGACCCAAAATTAAGGAAAGCTTTGACTATGTACAGACTCAGTGAGCATAGCCTTGCTATTGAGAAAGGCCGCCGTAGGCAGACATGGCTCTCAAGAGAAGACAGGCTATGTGCTCACTTCCCACAAAATGAGGTGGAAACTGAGCTGCACATCCTAACCTCCAGTCCAATTTATGACCATATTAGAGATACATATTTCCCTCAGATTACACAGATCCACAAAGAATTCGAAAACAAATCCAATTTTGAAAAACTCCCATATCTACTGGGTGAAATTCCACAGTGTGCCATCACAGCAGCAAGATGTGTGACCTGTTGCCACGAGAAAAGGGCAACCAGTGAAGAACAAACACCATTGTAAATACAACCCATATTTATGCTTATTTATTTTAAAACACTGTATATATATATATATATATAATATGACATTTGTAATGTCTTTATTGTTATGAAAATTCTGTATGTGTAATGTTTACTGTTAATTTTTATTGTTTTTCACTTTATATATTAACTTTATATATTATCTACCTTACTTGCTTCGGCAATGTTAACACATGTTTCCCATGCCAATAAAGCCCCTTGAATTGAAATAAAAAATTGAATTGAGAGAGAGAGACAGAGAGAGAAAGAGAGAGAGAGAGAGACAGAGACAGAGAGAGAGAGACAGACAGAGAGACAGAGAGAGAGAGAGACAGAGAGAGAGAGAGGGAGAGAGAGACGCAGGGCTGATAACAGTGTTATTTCTGAGAGGTAGAGACGTAGGGCTGATAACAGAGTTATCTCTGAGAGGTAGAGACGGGGGGCTGATAACAGAGTTATCTCTGAGAGGTAGAGATGCAGGGCTGATAGTGTTATCTCAGGGCAGCAGTAGCAGAACACAGTGTAGGAGTCAACATCATTGTTTTCAGAACTCTCTAGCAGGAGAATTGATAAGGCCTCTACTCTGTCTACATCACCATCACTCTCCCTGCAGACAGACAGATCATAGACAGATCATACTCCTGAGGGTGTGAGGGTGTGTGTGTGTGTGTGTGTGTGTGTGTGTGTGTGTGTGTGTGTGTGTGTGTGTGTGTGTGTGTGTGTGTGTGTGTGTGTGTGTGTGTGTGTGTGTGTGTGTGTGTGTTTACTCCATTTTAAATGGATGTATCTCCAATGAGGCCATTTAATCCTATGCAGTCCCTCATCTGCCTTCCTGCCCAGCTCAATGTGAAATGAGCAATAAATACAAATGCCTGTTTCCCTCATCTCGTTCTGTATCATTCCATCTCCAGGCTAGGATATAATAACCAGAACGGAGATAATAACCAGAATGGAGATAATAACAAGGGAGGAGATAATAACCAGGAACGAGATAATAACCAGAATGGAGATAATAACCAGGGAGGAGATAATAACCAGGAAGGAGATAAGAACCATAATGGAGATAATAACCAGGAAGGAGATAATAACCAGGACGGAGATAATAACCAGGACGGAGATAATAACCAGGACGGAGATAATAACCAGGAAGGAGATAATAACCAGGAAGGAGATAATAACCAGGACGGAGATAATAACCAGGAAGGATATAATAACCAGGACGGAGATAATAACCAGGACGGAGATAATAACCAGGAAGGAGATAATAACCAGGACGGAGATAATAACCAGGACGGAGATAATAACCAGGAATGAGATAATAACCAGGACGGAGATAATAACCAGGACGGAGATAATAACCAGGGAGGAGATAATAACCAGGAAGGAGATAAGAACCATAATGGAGATAATAACCAGGAAGGAGATAATAACCAGGACGGAGATAATAACCAGGACGGATATAATAACCAGGACGGAGATAATAACCAGGAAGGAGATAATAACCAGGAAGGAGATAATAACCAGGACGGAGATAATAACCAGGAAGGATATAATAACCAGGACGGAGATAATAACCAGGACGGAGATAATAACCAGGAAGGAGATAATAACCAGGACGGAGATAATAACCAGAACGGAGATAATAACCAGGAAGGAGATAATAACCAGGAAGGAGATAATAACCAGGAAGGAGATAATAACCAGGAAGGAGATAATAACCAGGAAGGATATAATAACCAGGACGGAGATAATAACCAGGAAGGAGATAATAACCAGGAAGGAGATAATAACCAGGAAGGAGATAATAACCAGGCAGGATATAATAACCAGGACGGAGATAATAACCAGGAAGGATATAATAACCAGGACGGAGATAATAACCAGGACGGAGATAATAACCAGGAAGGAGATAATAACCAGGAAGGATATAATAACCAGGAAGGATATAATAACCAGGACGGAGATAATAACCAGGACGGAGATAATAACCAGGACGGAGATAATAACCAGGAAGGAGATAATAACCAGGAAGGATATAATAACCAGGACGGAGATAATAACCAGGAAGGAGATAATAACCAGGACGGAGATAATAACCAGAATGAGATAATAACCAGGAATACAAAAATGATTTTAAAAAGCAAATACCTGCTTAAACAACATGAAAGTGAACATGAAGCACAGCCTTGGTTACCAATCTCTCCGTGATAAACCGAGTTCACTGCACATCGAGAGCAGAGAGCTGCTCGTTCTCTAAGTTATCATGTCATACTGGGTCACCAATCTCTCCGTGATAAACAGTTATCTAAGTTATCATGTCATACATGTCATACCGTATTCATTGATCTGGCCAAGGCTTTCGACTCTGTGTCAATCACCACATCCTCATCGGCAGACTCAACAGCCTTGGTTTCTCAAATGATTGCCTCGCCTGGTTCACCAACTACTTCTCTGATAGAGTTCAGTGTGTCAAATCGGAGGGTCTGTTGTCCGGACCTCTGGCAGTCTCTATGGGGGTGCCACAGGGTTCAATTCTTGGACCGACTCTCTTCTCTGTATACATCAATGAGGTCGCTCTTGCTGCTGGTGAGTCTCTGATCCACCTCTACGCAGACGACACCATTCTGTATACTTCCGGCCCTTCTTTGGACACTGTGTTAACAACCCTCCAGGCAAGCTTCAATGCCATACAACTCTCCTTCCGTGGCCTCCAATTGCTCTTAAATACAAGTAAAACTAAATGCATGCTCTTCAACCGATCGCTACCTGCACCTACCCGCCTGTCCAACATCACTACTCTGGACGGCTCTGACTTAGAATACGTGGACAACTACAAATACTTAGGTGTCTGGTTAGACTGTAAACTCTCCTTCCAGACCCATATCAAACATCTCCAATCCAAAGTTAAATCTAGAATTGGCTTCCTATTTCGCAACAAAGCATCCTTCACTCATGCTGCCAAACATACCCTTGTAAAACTGACCATCCTACCAATCCTCGACTTTGGCGATGTCATTTACAAAATAGCCTCCAATACCCTACTCAACAAATTGGATGCAGTCTATCACAGTGCAATCCGTTTTGTCACCAAAGCCCCATATACTACCCACCATTGCGACCTGTACGCTCTCGTTGGCTGGCCCTCGCTTCATACTCGTCGCCAAACCCACTGGCTCCATGTCATCTACAAGACCCTGCTAGGTAAAGTCCCCCCTTATCTCAGCTCGCTGGTCACCATAGCATCTCCCACCTGTAGCACACGCTCCAGCAGGTATATCTCTCTAGTCACCCCCAAAACCAATTCTTTCTTTGGCCGCCTCTCTTTCCAGTTCTCTGCTGCCAATGACTGGAACGAACTACAAAAATCTCTGAAACTGGAAACACTTATCTCCCTCACTAGCTTTAAGCACCAACTGTCAGAGCAGCTCACAGATTACTGCACCTGTACATAGCCCACCTATAATTTAGCCCTATCAACTACCTCTTTCCCAACTGTATTTAATTTATTTATTTATTTTGCTCCTTTGCACCCCATTATTTTTATTTCTACTTTGCACTTTCTTCCATTGCAAAACTACCATTCCAGTGTTTTACTTGCTATATTGTATTTACCTTGCCACCAAGGCCTTTTTTGCCTTTACCTCCCTTCTCACCTCATTTGCTCACATTGTATATAGACTTGTTTATACTTTATTATTGACTGTATGTTTGTTTTACTCCATGTGTAACTCTGTGTTGTTGTATCTGTCGAACTGCTTTGCTTTATCTTGGCCAGGTCGCAATTGTAAATGAGAACTTGTTCTCAACTAGCCTACCTGGTTAAATAAAGGTGAAATAAATAAAAAATAAAAATAAATAAATACTGGGTCACCATGCAGTCACATCTAGACCAGTCAGTCTCTAGGTTATCATGTCATACTGGGTCACCGTGCAGTCACATCTAGACCAGTCAGTCTCTAGGTTATCATGTCATACTGGGTCACCGTGCAGTCACATCTAGACCAGTCAGTCTCTAGGTTATCATGTCATACTGGGTCACCGTGCAGTCACATCTAGACCAGTCAGTCTCTAGGTTATCATGTCATACTGGGTCACCGTGCAGTCACATCTAGACCAGTCGTTCTCTAAGTTATCATGTCATACTGGGTCACCATGCAGTCACATCTAGACCAGTCAGTCTCTAGGTTATCATGTCATACTGGGTCACCATGCAGTCACATCTAGACCAGTCAGTCTCTAGGTTATCATGTCATACTGGGTCACCGTGCAGTCACATCTAGACCAGTCAGTCTCTAGGTTATCATGTCATACTGGGTCACCGTGCAGTCACATCTAGACCAGTCGTTCTCTAAGTTATCATGTCATACTGGGTCACCATGCAGTCACATCTAGACCAGTCAGTCTCTAGGTTATCATGTCATACTGGGTCACCATGCAGTCACATCTAGACCAGTCAGTCTCTAGGTTATCATGTCATACTGGGTCACCATGCAGTCACATCTAGACCAGTCAGTCTCTAGGTTATCATGTCATACTGGGTCACCATGCAGTCACATCTAGACCAGTCAGTCTCTAGGTTATCATGTCATACTGGGTCACCATGCAGTCACATCTAGACCAGTCGTTCTCTAAGTTATCATGTCATACTGGGTCACCATGCAGTCACATCTAGACCAGTCAGTCTCTAGGTTATCATGTCATACTGGGTCACCATGCAGTCACATCTAGACCAGTCAGTCTCTAGGTTATCATGTCATACTGGGTCACCATGCAGTCACATCTAGACCAGTCGTTCTCTAAGTTATCATGTCATACTGGGTCACCATGCAGTCACATCTAGACCAGTCGTTCTCTAAGTTATCATGTCATACTGGGTCACCATGCAGTCACATCTAGACCAGTCAGTCTCTAGGTTATCATGTCATACTGGGTCACCATGCAGTCACATCTAGACCAGTCAGTCTCTAGGTTATCATGTCATACTGGGTCACCATGCAGTCACATCTAGACCAGTCGTTCTCTAAGTTATCATGTCATACTGGGTCACCATGCAGTCACATCTAGACCAGTCGTTCTCTAAGTTATCATGTCATACTGGGTCACCATGCAGTCACATCTAGACCAGTCAGTCTCTAAGTTATCATGTCATACTGGGTCACCATGCAGTCACATCTAGACCAGTCGTTCTCTAAGTTATCATGTCATACTGGGTCACCATGCAGTCACATCTAGACCAGTCGTTCTCTAAGTTATCATGTCATACTGGGTCACCATGCAGTCACATCTAGACCAGTCAGTCTCTAGGTTATCATGTCATACTGGGTCACCATGCAGTCACATCTAGACCAGTCGTTCTCTAAGTTATCATGTCATACTGGGTCACCATGCAGTCACATCTAGACCAGTCGTTCTCTAAGTTATCATGTCATACTGGGTCACCGTGCAGTCACATCTAGACCAGTCAGTCTCTAGGTTATCATGGCATACTGGGTCACCATGCAGTCACATCTAGACCAGTCAGTCTCTAGGTTATCATGTCATACTGGGTCACCATGCAGTCACATCTAGACCAGTCGTTCTCTAAGTTATCATGTCATACTGGGTCACCATGCAGTCACATCTAGACCAGTCGTTCTCTAAGTTATCATGTCATACTGGGTCACCGTGCAGTCACATCTAGACCAGTCAGTCTCTAGGTTACCATGGCATACTGGGTCACCATGCAGTCACATCTAGACCAGTCAGTCTCTAGGTTATCATGTCATACTGGGTCACCATGCAGTCACATCTAGACCAGTCGTTCTCTAAGTTATCATGTCATACTGGGTCACCATGCAGTCACATCTAGACCAGTCAGTCTCTAGGTTATCATGTCATACTGGGTCACCATGCAGTCACATCTAGACCAGTCGTTCTCTAAGTTATCATGTCATACTGGGTCACCATGCAGTCACATCTAGACCAGTCGTTCTCTAAGTTATCATGTCATACTGGGTCACCATGCAGTCACATCTAGACCAGTCGTTCTCTAAGTTATCATGTCATACTGGGTCACCATGCAGTCACATCTAGACCAGTCATTCTCTAAGTTATCATGTCATACTGGGTCACCATGCAGTCACATCTAGACCAGTCGTTCTCTAAGTTATCATGTCATACTGGGTCACCATGCAGTCACATCTAGACCAGTCAGTCTCTAGGTTATCATGTCATACTGGGTCACCATGCAGTCACATCTAGACCAGTCGTTCTCTAAGTTATCATGTCATACTGGGTCACCATGCAGTCACATCTAGACCAGTCGTTCTCTAAGTTATCATGTCATACTGGGTCACCATGCAGTCACATCTAGACCAGTCGTTCTCTAAGTTATCATGTCATACTGGGTCACCATGCAGTCACATCTAGACCAGTCAGTCTCTAGGTTATCATGTCATACTGGGTCACCATGCAGTCACATCTAGACCAGTCAGTCTCTAGGTTATCATGTCATACTGGGTCACCATGCAGTCACATCTAGACCAGTCAGTCTCTAGGTTATCATGTCATACTGGGTCACCGTGCAGTCACATCTAGACCAGTCAGTCTCTAGGTTATCATGTCATACTGGGTCACCATGCAGTCACATCAAGACCAGTCTGTCTCTAGGTTATCATGTCATACTGGGTCACCATGCAGTCACATCTAGACCAGTCAGTCTCTAAGTTATCATGTCATACTGGGTCACCATGCAGTCACATCTAGACCAGTCAGTCTCTAGGTTATCATGTCATACTGGGTCACCATGCAGTCACATCTAGACCAGTCAGTCTCTAGGTTATCATGTCATACTGGGTCACCATGCAGTCACATCTAGACCAGTCAGTCTCTAGGTTATCATGTCATACTGGGTCACCATGCAGTCACATCTAGACCAGTCAGTCTCTAAGTTATCATGTCATACTGGGTCACCATGCAGTCACATCTAGACCAGTCAGTCTCTAGGTTATCATGTCATACTGGGTCACCATGCAGTCACATCTAGACCAGTCAGTCTCTAGGTTATCATGTCATACTGGGTCACCATGCAGTCACATCTAGACCAGTCAGTCTCTAGGTTATCATGTCATACTGGGTCACCATGCAGTCACATCTAGACCAGTCGTTCTTTATTTATTTATTTATATTTCACCTTTATTTAACCAGGTAGGCTAGTTGAGAACACCTTTATTTAACCAGGTAGGCTAGTTGAGAACACCTTTATTTAACCAGGTAGGCTAGTTGAGAACAAGTTCTCATTTACAACTGTGACCTGGCCAAGATAAAGCAAAGCAGTGTGACACAAACAACAACACAGAGTTACACATGGAATTAACACACGTACAGTCAATAACACAATAGAAACATTTATATACAGTGTGTACAAATGTAGAAAGATTTGGGAGGTAAGGCAATAAATAGGCTGTAGTGGCAAAATAATTACAATATAGCAATAAACACTGGAGAGATAGATGTGCAGAAGATGAATGTGCAAGTAGAGATACTGGGGTGCAAAGGAGCAAGATAAATAAATAAATACAGTATGGGGATGAGGTAGATTGGATGGGCTATTTACAGATGGGCTATGTACAGGTGCAGTAATCTGTGAGCTGCTCTGACAGCTGGTGCTTAAAGCTAGTGAGGGAGATAAGTGTTTCCAGTTTCAGAGATTTTTGTAATTCGTTCCAGTCATTGGCAGCAGAGAACTGGAAGGAGACGCGGCCAAAGGAATAATTGGTTTTGGGTGTGACCAGAGAGATATACCTGCTGGAGCGCGTGTTACGGTTGGGTGCTGCTATGGTGACCAGTGAGCTGAGATAAGGGGGACTTTACCTAGCAGGGTCTTGTAGATGACCTGGAGCCAGTGGGTTTGGCGACAGAAATGTAGTGATGTATGTAACGAGAGCGTACGGGTCGCAGTGGTGGGTAGTATATGGGGCTTTGGTGACAAAACGGATTGCACTGTGATAGACTGAATCCAATTTGTTGAGTAGAGTGTTGGAGGCTAGTTTGTAAATGACATCGCCCGAAGTCGAGGCTCTCTAAGTTATCATGTCATACTGGGTCACCAGTCAGTCACCTGAGTCTGAAGTCAGCTTTAATGTGGAAGAGTCCCTCTATCTCTGGCATTAAGAGAAACACACAGGGACAACGTGCAGCAGGATCCCTTTGACTGGGTGGAATCTATACACCACACACACACAGGTAGACCAGCTCAGAGATTAACACACATACACCAGCTCAGAGATTAACACACATACACCAGCTCAGAGATTAACACACATCCACCAGCTCAGAGATTAACACACAGGTAGACCAGCTCAGAGATTAACACACAGGTAGACCAGCTCAGAGATTAACACACAGGTAGACCAGCTCAGAGATTAACACACAGGTAGACCAGCTCAGAGATTAACACACAGGTAGACCAGCTCAGAGATTAACACACAGGTAGACCAGCTCAGAGATTATCACACATACACCAGCTCAGAGATTAACACACAGGTAGACCAGCTCAGAGATTAACACACATACACCAGCTCAGAGATTAACACACAGGTAGACCAGCTCAGAGATTATCACACAGGTAGACCAGCTCAGAGATTAACACACAGGTAGACCAGCTCAGAGATTATCACACAGGTAGACCAGCTCAAAGATTAACACACAGGTAGACCAGCTCAGAGATTAACACACATACACCAGCTCAGAGATTAACACACAGGTAGACCAGCTCAGAGATTATCACACAGGTAGACCAGCTCAGAGATTAACACACAGGTAGACCAGCTCAGAGATTAACACACAGGTAGACCAGCTCAGAGATTAACACACATACACCAGCTCAGAGATTAACACACAGGTAGACCAGCTCAGAGATTAACACACAGGTAGACCAGCTCAGAGATTAACACACATACACCAGCTCAGAGATTAACACACAGGTAGACCAGCTCAGAGATTAACACACAGGTAGACCAGCTCAGAGAATAACACACAGGTAGACCAGCTCAGAGATTAACACACAGGTAGACCAGCTCAGAGAATAACACACAGGTAGACCAGCTCAGAGATTAACACATAGGTAGACCAGCTCAGAGATTAACAGAGATTTAGTCCAGCTCAGAGAATAACACACAGGTAGACCAGCTCAGAGATTAACACACAGGTAGACCAGCTCAGAGATTAACACATAGGTAGACCCGCTCAGAGATTAACAGATATTTAGTCCAGCTCAGAGAATAACACACAGGTAGACCAGCTCAAAGATTAACACACAGGTAGACCAGCTCAGAGATGAACACACAGGTAGACCAGCTCAGAGATGAACACACAGGTAGACCAGCTCAGAGATTAACACAGTACCACAACTGGAGGGGGAAAAAGCAGGGACACAGAGAGAGAGAGAGAGACAGAGACAGAGACAGAGAGAGAGAGAGAGAGAGAGAGAGAGAGAGAGAGAGAGAGAGAGAGAGAGAGAGAGAGAGAGAGAGAGAGAGAGAGAGAGAGAGAGAGAGAGAGAGAGAGAGAGATAGATAGATAGATAGATAGATAGATAGATAGATAGATAGATAGATAGATAGATAGATAGATAGATATAGAGAGAGATAACAATGTTTAACATGACTGAGTGGCCCTCCATCCTCCTCTTAAGTGTTCAGTGCTGCACCTCTGACTCCTCCATCTTTCACCCTCAACACTGTCCTGGAAGCACCATTAGCACCCTATGTCTTATATATAGTGCCCTGTGTTTTACTAGAGCCCTATGAGTAATATTATGCCATTTGGGACACAGATAAATAAATCCTCAAACCCCTTTCAACCTCTCCCCGTTCTCAAAATGGGAGGGGGAACACTCTTGCCCTTCTCTAAATGGGAGAGAAACCTCCTCCCCTTCTCTAAATGGGAGAGGGAAAACTCCTCCCCTTCTATAAATGGGAGAGGGAAAGCTCCTCCCCTTCTATAAATGGGAGAGGGAAAGCTCCTCCCCTTCTATAAATGGGAGCGGGAAAGCTCCTCCCCTTCTATAAATGGGAGAGGGAAAGCTCCTCCCCTTCTATAAATGGGAGAGGGAAAGCTCCTCCCCTTCTATAAATGGGAGCGGGAAAGCTCCTCCCCTTCTATAAATGGGAGAGGGAAAGCTCCTCCCCTTCTATAAATGGGAGAGGGAAAGCTCCTCCCCTTCTATAAATGGGAGAGGGAAAACTCCTCCCCTTCTATAAATGGGAGAGGGAAAACTCCTCCCCTTCTATAAATGGGAGAGGGAAAGCTCCTCCCCTTCTATAAATGGGAGAGGGAAAGCTCCTCCCCTTCTATAAATGGGAGAGGGAAAGCTCCTCCCCTTCTATACATGGGAGAGGGAAAACTCCTCCCATTCTATAAATGGGAGAGGGAAAGCTCCTCCCCTTCTATAAATGGGAAAGGTAAACCTGTTTGTTTGTGTGTTGATGTGTGTTAATATGTGTTGGTGTCATAGCATGGAACACAGCTCTGTGTGTGTGTGTGTGTGTGTGTGTGTGTGTGAGATTTGGAAACACAGTTGTTTGTTCTCCCCCTGTGTTCCCCTGACAGATAGAACCAGGCAGAATGGAGGACTGAGACAGACAGAGAACATCCAACCCCATCCTGATAACGATAGAACCAGGCAGAAAGGAGGACTGAGACAGACAGAGAACATCCAACCCCATCCTGATAACGCAGAGCACAGCATCATGCTCCGCAGGGCACACACACACACACACACACACAGAGCTGTGTTACATGCTACGGCACCAACGCTACCAGGGATTTTTCTGCTCTGAACTAAAAGCCCACACAGCCACTGGAAATGCAAAGGGACTAGTGATGTGTGTGTGTGTGTGTGTATATATATATAATGCTACGTTTTCAGAAGTTAGTTTTCTTGTGCCAGGGGGGGTTCTCACTTTAATAGTGTGTTATCTCAGTAGTCAGCTCTAATAGATAGACAGGGGGCCACTTGGGACAGATACTATTCCCAACAGTGCTCTACCTTTGACCACACACACACACACACACACACACACACACACACACACACACACACACACACACACACACACACACACACACACACACACACACACACACACACACCTAACTCTTTCATCCTACAGTAAAACGGTCTGGTGTACAGAGGAAGGATGTACCTATAGGTCTTCACAGTCACTACATGTAGACATTAAAAAGAGCACTTTAAGTGCTGCCAATATATATAAAGCCCCCTTGGCTAAGAGAGGCATCCATAGTATCTCTGTTAACTACAACTCTGCCTCAGTCGTGACTCCATTAGTATCTCTGTTTATTAGTATCTCTGTCTCAGTAGTAACTCCATTAGTATCTCTGTTTATTAGTATATCTGTCTTCATTAGTATCTCTGCTTATTAGTATATCTGTCTCCATTAGCATCCCTGTTTAGTAATATATCTGCCTCAGTAGTGACTCAATTAGTATCTCTGTTTATTAGTATCTCTGTCTCAGTCGTGACTCCATTAGTATCTCTGTTTATTAGTATCTCTGTCTCAGTAGTGACTCCATTAGTATCTATGTTAATTAGTAGTAACTATGTTAACTACAACTCTGTCTCAGTCGTGACTCCATTAGTATCTCTGTTAACTACAACTCTGCCTCAGTCGTGACTCCATTAGTATCTCTGTTTATTAGTACCCTGCCTCAGTAGTGACTCCATTAGTAACTCTGTTTATTAGTATCTCTGTCTCAGTAGTGACTCCATTAGTATCTCTGTTCATTAGTATCTCTGTCTCAGTACTGACTCCATTAGTATCTCTGTTTATTAGTATCTCTGTCTCCATTAGTATCTCTGTTTATTAGTATCTCTGTCTCCATTAGTATCTCTGTTTATTAGTATCTCTGTCTCAGTAGTGACTCCATTTATTATCTCTGTTTATTAGTATCTCTGTCTCAGTAGTGACTCCATTAGTATCTCTGTTTATTAGTATCTCTGTTTATTAGTATCTCTGTTTATTAGCATCTCTGTCTCCATTAGTATCTCTGTTAATTAGTATCTCTGTCTCAGTAGTGACTCCATTAGTATCTCTGTTTATTAGTATATCTGTTTATTAGTATCTCTGTCTCCATTAGTATCTATGTTTATTAGTATCTCTGTTTATTAGTATCTCTGTTTATTAGTATCTCTGTCTCAGTCGTGACTCCATTAGTATCTCTGTTTATTAGTATCTCTGTCTCAGTCGTGACTCCATTAGTATCTCTGTTTATTAGTATCTCTGCCTCAGTCGTGACTCCATTAGTATCTCTGTTTATTAGTATCTCTGCCTCAGTCGTGACTACATTAGTAACTATGTTTATATGACTCCCTCTGAGGGTCGATACTCTGTATCCTCTAAGTAAAAATACAACTATTTTCTTACGCCTTGCAGATGGAAGTGTAGTTGTGTAGAGCTGTAGTCTCTCTCTAGACACGACTCAGACTGATTATTACAGTGGGATGTTGACGGAACAACATTATGGAGTCTATAACTGGAGGCAATCAGCGCATTGATCACCTCAGATATATGAGTCATCCTCCTCAACACTATCACTCTGTAGAGTCCACAACACTATCACTCTGTAGAGTCCACACCACTATCACTCTGTAGAGTCCACAACACTATCACTCTGTAGAGTCCACACCACTATCACTCTGTAGAGTCCACACCACTATCACTCTGTAGAGTCCACAACGCTATCACTCTGTAGAGTCCAAAACACTATCACTCTGTAGAGTCCACACCACTATCACTCTGTAGAGTCCACACCACTATCACTCTGTAGAGTCCACACCACTATCACTCTGTAGAGTCCACACCACTATCACTCTGTAGAGTCCACAACACTATCACTCTGTAGAGTCCACACCACTATCACTCTGTAGAGTCCACACCACTATCACTCTGTAGAGTCCACACCACTATCACTATCACTCTGTAGAGTCCACACCACTATCACTCTGTAGAGTCCACACCACTATCACTCTGTAGAGTCCACACCACTATCACTCTGTAGAGTCCACAACGCTATCACTCTGTAGAGTCCAAAACACTATCACTCTGTAGAGTCCACACCACTATCACTCTGTAGAGTCCACACCACTATCACTCTGTAGAGTCCTCAACACTATCACTCTGTAGAGTCCACACCACTATCACTCTGTAGAGTCCACACCACTATCACTATCACTCTGTAGAGTCCACAACGCTATCACTCTGTAGAGTCCAAAACACTATCACTCTGTAGAGTCCACACCACTATCACTCTGTAGAGTCCACACCACTATCACTCTGTAGAGTCCACACCACTATCACTCTGTAGAGTCCACAACACTATCACTCTGTAGAGTCCACACCACTATCACTCTGTAGAGTCCACACCACTATCACTCTGTAGAGTCCACACCACTATCACTATCACTCTGTAGAGTCCACACCACTATCACTCTGTAGAGTCCACACCACTATCACTCTGTAGAGTCCACACCACTATCACTCTGTAGAGTCCACAACGCTATCACTCTGTAGAGTCCAAAACACTATCACTCTGTAGAGTCCACACCACTATCACTCTGTAGAGTCCACACCACTATCACTCTGTAGAGTCCTCAACACTATCACTCTGTAGAGTCCTCAACACTATCACTCTGTAGAGTCCACACCACTATCACTCTGTAGAGTCCACACCACTATCACTCTGTAGAGTCCACAACACTATCACTCTGTAGAGTCCACACCACTATCACTCTGTAGAGTCCACACCACTATCACTCTGTAGAGTCCACACCACTATCACTCTGTAGAGTCCACACCACTATCACTCTGTAGAGTCCACACCACTATCACTATCACTCTGTAGAGTCCACACCACTATCACTCTGTAGAGTCCACACCACTATCACTATCACTCTGTAGAGTCCTCACCACTATCACTCTGTAGAG
The DNA here is from genome assembly GCF_013265735.2 of Oncorhynchus mykiss. Classification (NCBI taxonomy): domain Eukaryota; kingdom Metazoa; phylum Chordata; class Actinopteri; order Salmoniformes; family Salmonidae; genus Oncorhynchus; species Oncorhynchus mykiss. The sequence goes on from NC_048585.1 coordinate 3,833,961, forward strand.
TCCACACCACTATCACTATCACTCTGTAGAGTCCACACCACTATCACTCTGTAGAGTCCACACCACTATCACTATCACTCTGTAGAGTCCTCACCACTATCACTCTGTAGAGTCCACAACACTATCACTCTGTAGAGTCCACACCACTATCACTCTGTAGAGTCCACAACGCTATCACTCTGTAGAGTCCACACCACTATCACTCTGTAGAGTCAACAGCACTATCACTCTGTAGAGTCCACACCACTATCACTCTGTAGAGTCAACAGCACTATCACTCTGTAGAGTCCACACCACTATCACTCTGTAGAGTCCACAACACTATCACTCTGTAGAGTCCACTATCACTATCACTCTGTAGAGTCCACAACACTATCACTCTGTAGAGTCCACACCACTATCACTCTGTAGAGTCCACAACACTATCACTCTGTAGAGTCCACAACACTATCACTCTGTAGAGTCCACACCACTATCACTCTGTAGAGTCCACAACACTATCACTCTGTAGAGTCGACACCACTATAACTCTGTAGAGTCCATAACACTATCACTCTGTAGAGTCCACATCACTATCACTCTGTAGAGTCCACACCACTATCACTATGTAGAGTCCATAACACTATCACTCTGTAGAGTCGACACCACTATAACTCTGTAGAGTCCACAACAATATCACTCTGTAGAGTCCACATCACTATCACTCTGTAGAGTCCACATCACTATCACTCTGTAGAGTCCACACCACTATCACTATCACTCTGTAGAGTCCACAACACTATCACTCTGTAGAGTCCACACCACTATCACTCTGTAGAGTCCACATCACTATCACTCTGTAGAGTCCACACCACTATCACTCTGTAGAGTCCACACCACTATCACTCTGTAGAGTCCACATCACTATCACTCTGTAGAGTCCATAACACTATCACTCTGTAGAGTCCACACCACTATCACTCTGTAGAGTCCACACCACTATCACTCTGTAGAGTCCACATCACTATCACTCTGTAGAGTCGATAACACTATCACAACACTGCTAACAACATGTTCTGTGGAGGAGAAAAACAGTTGCTTAGTAACCTGATAACAACATGTTCTGTGGAGGAGAAAAACAGTTGCTTAGTAACCTGATAACAACATGTTCTGTGGAGGAGAAAAACAAAAAGAGTGATAAGAGTTCCACATTTTTTGAGATAATCGTTGTGATTGGAGGATAGCTGTGACGGTTATCGAATCAGGATCAACTCCTCTGTTCTCCCTCAAGCTCATTAATGATAGAATGTCCGTAGCTGAATAGGGCAGAAAGGCCCTATCTCTTTGGCAATGACGAGAAGTGGCAAGGACTGGAATGTTAGCTAGAGAGACTGTTACTCAGACTAGAATATCTCTGCTGTAAACCAAGAAGTTTGATCTTGACATTTAGCCACTTAGCTAGAAAGTTAGCAAACCAAATGCATCGCTGAAGCCCTGATCTGGATATCATTTATTTCACACATCTTAGATGTCTTGTATTTATACTCAATTTATAGTTTATAAGCAGTGACGTGAGCACGCACCCCCCAAAACCCGTCGGGATTTCAAAATACCCCCGGTGTACGGTATAAACAGGCCCAAGCCTTGTGAATTGTGTTCTGGGCTGGCTAACGTTGTG
>NC_048585.1:3840617-3845617 GCF_013265735.2 Oncorhynchus mykiss
CTCCTATCCACCCTCACCGTCCCCTCTCCTATCCACCCTCACCGTCCCCTCTCCTATCCACCCTCACCGTCCCCTCTCCTATCCACCCTCACCGTCCCCTCTCCTATCCACCCTCACCGTCCCCTATCCTATCCACCCTCACCGTCCCCTCTCCTATCCACCCTCACCGTCCCCTATCCTATCCACCCTCACCGTCCCCTATCCTATCCACCCTCACCGCCCCCTCTCCTATCCACCCTCACCACCCCCTCTCCTATCCACCCTCACCACCCCCTCTCCTATCCACCCTCACCACCCCCTCTCCTATCCACCCTCACCGCCCCCTCTCCTATCCACCCTCACCGTCCCCTCTCCTATTCACCCTCACCGTCCCCTCTCCTATCCACCCTCACCGTCCCCTCTCCTATTCACCCTCACCGTCCCCTCTCCTATCCACCCTCACCGTCCCCTCTCCTATCCACCCTCACCGTCCCCTCTCCTATCCACCCTCACCACCCCCTCTCCTATCCACCCTCACCGTCCCCTCTCCTATTCACGCTCACCGTCCCCTCTCCTATCCACCCTCACCGTCCCCTCTCCTATCCACCCTCACCGTCCCCTCTCCTATTCACCCTCACCGTCCCCTCTCCTATCCACCGTCCCCTCTCCTATCCACCCTCACCGTCCCCTATCCTATCCACCCTCACCGTCCCCTCTCCTATCCACCCTCACCGTCCCCTCTCCTATCCACCCTCACCGTCCCCTCTCCTATCCACCCTCACCGTCCCCTCTCCTATCCACCCTCACCGTCCCCTCTCCTATCCACCCTCACCGTCCCCTCTCCTATCCACCCTCACCGTCCCCTCTCCTAACCACGACGGGTTGAATAATTACCGTACAAGAAAAAAATGTCTCCACTAGAGCCAATGTCATGTCAAGACAACATGATGGTTGATACACACCCTGTAGCTGTGTTTGAATACCCATACTATCAATCAAATGTATTTATAAAGCCCTTTTCACACAAACATCAGCAGATGTCACACACATACTGTATACTACACACTCAATGAGTATATACTACACACTCAATGAGTATATGCTACATACTAAATGAGTATATGCTACATACTAAATGAGTATATGCTACATACTAAATGAGTATATGCTACATACTAAATGAGTATATGCTACATACTAAATGAGTATATAATACATACTAAATGAGTATATACTACATACTAAATGAGTATATACTACATACTAAATGAGTATATACTACATACTAAATGAGTACATACTTAATGAGTATATGCTACATACTAAATTAGTATATACTACATACTAAATGAGTACATACTTAATGAGTATATGCTACATACTAAATTAGTATATACTACATACTTAATGAGTATATACTACATACTAAATGAGTATATACTACATACTAAATGAGTACATACTTAATGAGTATATGCTACATACTAAATTAGTATATACTACATACTTAATGAGTATATACTACATACTAAATGAGTATATACTACATACTAAATGAGTACATACTTAATGAGTATATGCTACATACTAAATTAGTATATACTACATACTTAATGAGTATATACTACATACTAAATGAGTATATGCTACATACCACATGCTATTAGTTAATTTTAGTATGCTGTAAACAAACGGTATCCTTTCAGTTGATTGTACTAGAGCTTCGCCTGTCTACCGGAAGTTGATGCTGTTGCTATGCAACCTCTTGCTAGCTTGTTAGCATAACAAATGACTAGCTACACATCTTACAACTTCATTAACAATGTCCATTGAGAATGCTATACCACTTAGCTAAGCTAAGAATTACGTGAATAATCAAGTCAATAAATGTTAGTTAGTTAGAGAGCGTGTAGTTAATATACTGGCGAGTTCGATGTGTTAGTAGCCAACTAACGCTAGGTAGCTAGCTAACATACCAGTATATACAAGCAACTGCTGTAATGATATGCTATGCGGTTTCAAAAGGCTAGCATAGCTAACAAATTGTCAGCCAACATAACTTAACTCATTTGAAAGGTAATTACTTTATTACATTGCTCAACATTTTCTTAACATTTTGTCATAATTTGTAAAAGCAGTGAATTTGTGTCCTCTCTCGTCGGACGTCGGCTGCATTATTCTCCGCCATTTTCTTCAAATCCGAAAATGTTGTAAAACGGCCATTTTTATGAAGAACTGCATCGTGGGCCCTAAAAGCATGGCAATAGTGTCAACATCCGGGAACTTTTGGCATACTAACTACATCCATACTATGACCAATAAGCAAACTGCATACTCAGTTTACGTCACCAATAGTACGGCTAGTCGGAGGATTCAAACCGCTTGTGTATTTAATTCATCTATACAGAAACAAGCTCATGGCCTTGGGGATTATTTCTGAACGTGCGCATAGTGGATATCATCATCTGAATTCAGAGACGCCCACTGGCTGATATCTCAGAAGGAAGCGTTAGAGAGATGAGCTGACGAGATTATGTCAAGGCTACAGTAGATGACCAAACACAAGAACAGTTAGAAAACGTCCAATGGTAGATTCACCTGGGGTCTGTCTGTCTGAATGCCCGTCTGTCAGAATGCCTGTCTGTCAGAATGCCTGTCTGTCAGAATGCCTGTCTGTCAGAATGCCTGTCTGTCTGAATGCCTGCCTGTCTGAATGCCTGCCTGTCTGAATGCCTGTCTGTCTGAATGCCTGTCTGTCTGTCTGTCTGTCTGAATGTCTGTATGTCTGAATGCCTGTATGTCTGAATGCCTGTATGTCTGAATGCCTGTCGGTCTAAATGCCTGTCTGTCTGACTGCCTGTCTGTCTGTATGAATGCCTGTCTGTCTGACTGCCTGTCTGAATGCCTGCCTGTCTGACTGTCTGTCTGAATGCCTGTCCGTCTGACTGCCTGTCTGTCTGAATGTCTGTTTGTCTGACTACCTGTCTGTCTGAATGCCTGTCTGTTGGTCTATGAACTGAAAATAACCTATATTCTACTGTGCCTCTCTACTGTCTGTCTATTGGTCTAAACCACCAGCCCTATAGTCCTACTGTCATAACATAACCCACCAGTCCTATAGTCCTACTGTCATAACATAACCAACCAGTCCTGTAGTCCTACTGTCATAACATAACCAACCAGTCCTATAGTCCTACTGTCATAACATAACCCACCAGTCCTATAGTCCTACTGTCATAACATAACCCACCAGTCCTATAGTCCTACTGTCATAACATAACCCACCAGTCAGTCCTATAGTCCTACTGTCATAACATAACCCACCAGTCAGTCCTATAGTCCTACTGTCATAACATAACCCACCAGTCCTATAGTCCTACTGTCATAACATAACCCACCAGTCCTATAGTCCCTACTGTCATAACATAACCCACCAGAGTCCTATAGTCCTACTGTCATAACATAACCCACCAGTCCTATAGTCCTACTGTCATAACATAACCCACCTGTCCTATAGTCCTACTGTCATAACATAACCCATCAGTCAGTCCTATAGTCCTACTGTCATAACATAACCCACCAGTCCTATAGTCCTACTGTCATAACATAACCAACCAGTCAGTCCTATAGTCCTACTGTCATAACATAACCAACCAGTCCTATAGTCCTACTGTCATAACATAACCAACCAGTCCTGTAGTCCTACTGTCATAACATAACCCACCAGTCCTATAGTCCTACTGTCATAACATAACCCACCAGTCCTATAGTCCTACTGTCATAACATAACCCACCAGTCAGTCCTATAGTCCTACTGTCATAACATAACCCACCAGTCCTATAGTCCTACTGTCATAACATAACCCCCAGTCCTATAGTCCTACTGTCATAACATAACCCACCAGTCCTATAGTCCCTACTGTCATAACATAACCCACCAGTCCTATAGTCCCTACTGTCATAACATAACCCACCAGTCAGTCCTATAGTCCTACTGTCATAACATAACCCACCAGTCCTATAGTCCTACTGTCATAACATAACCCACCAACCAGTCCTATAGTCCTACTCTCATAACATAACCCACCAGTCCTATAGTCCTACTGTCATAACATAACCCACCAGTCCTATAGTCCTACTGTCATAACATAACCCACCAGTCCTATAGTCCTACTGTCATAACATAACCCACCAGTCCTATAGTCCTACTGTCATAACATAACCCACCAGTCCTATAGTCCCTACTGTCATAACATAACCCCCAGTCCTATAGTCCTACTGTCATAACATAACCCACCAGTCCTATAGTCCTACTGTCATAACATAACCCACCAGTCCTATAGTCCTACTGTCATAACATAACCCACCAGTCAGTCCTATAGTCCCTACTGTCATAACATAACCCACCAGTCCTATAGTCCTACTGTCATAACATAACCCACCAGTCAGTCCTATGGTCCTACTGTCATAACATAACCCACCAGTCCTATAGTCCTACTGTCATAACATAACCAACCAGTCCTGTAGTCCTACTGTCATAACATAACCCACCAGTCCTATAGTCCTACTGTCATAACATAACCCACCAGTCCTATAGTCCCTACTGTCATAACATAACCCACCAGTCCTATAGTCCTACTGTCATAACATAACCCACCAGTCAGTCCTATAGTCCTACTGTCATAACATAACCCACCAGTCAGTCCTATGGTCCTACTGTCATAACATAACCCACCAGTCCTATAGTCCTACTGTCATAACATAACCCACCAGTCCTATAGTCCTACTGTCATAACATAACCCACCAGTCCTATAGTCCTACTGTCATAACATAACCCACCAGTCCTATAGTCCTACTGTACTGTCATAACATATTCATATCGTCCATCTCACACATCAGGAGAACGACCACTCCAGTCTCTTTAGCCAGAGGCGACACACAGTGGCTGTCTCCCCAGCCGGCGGACTTCAAAACAAACGGTGTGCAGGGAATGACGTTCCACTTCTCTCCATGTCCCCTC
>NC_048585.1:3863117-3865617 GCF_013265735.2 Oncorhynchus mykiss
CGTCACGGACAAACAGACCAACACCAACGTCACGGACAAACAGACCAACACCAACGTCACGGACAAACAGACCAACACCAACGTCACGGACAACCAGACCAACACCAACGTCACGGACAAACAGACCAACACCAACGTCACGGACAACCAGACCAACACCAACGTCACGGACAAACAGACCAACACCAACGTCACGGACAAACAGACCAACACCAACGTCACGGACAACCAGACCAACACCAACGTCACGGACAACCAGACCAACACCAACGTCACGGACAAACAGACCAACACCAACGTCACGGACAACCAGACCAACACCAACGTCACGGACAAACAGACCAACACCAACGTCACGGACAACCAGACCAACACCAACGTCACGGACAAACAGACCAACACCAACGTCACGGACAAACAGACCAACACCAACGTCACGGACAACCAGACCAACACCAACGTCACGGACAAACAGACCAACACCAACGTCACGGACAAACAGACCAACACCAACGTCAAGGACAAACAGGACATCTCCTGCTGCTGTCCACCAAGGTAGCAATTCAACACGTAGACGCCCCAGCAAATCAATAGTAAATGACGTTTGTCAGAGGCCACAAGATGGCTACCCACTGCTAGGACGGTCACAACAACAGCTGACGCTTGTCAGAGGCCACAAGATGGCTACCCACTGCTAGGACGGTCACAACAACAGCTTCTGGAAATAGTGTCTGTAGTGGGTAACAGACTGAACACAGTAAACAGTGAATAGGAAGTCGTGTCTGTAGTGGGTAACAGACTGAACACAGTAAACAGTGAATAGGAAATGGTGTCTGTAGTGGGTAACAGACTGGACACAGTAAACAGTGAATAGGACGTCGTGTCTGTAGTGGGTAACAGACTGGACACAGTAAACAGTGAATAGGAAGTTGTGTCTGTAGTGGGTAACAGACTGGACACAGTAACAGACTGAACACAGTAAACAGTGAATAGGAAATGGTGTCTGTAGTGGGTAACAGACTGGACACAGTAAACAGTGAACAGGAAGTCGTGTCTGTAGTGGGTAACAGACTGGACACAGTAAACAGTGAACAGGAAGTCGTGTCTGTAGTGGGTAACAGACTGGACACAGTAAACAGTGAATAGGAAGTCGTGTCTGTAGTGGGTAACAGACTGGACACAGTAAACAGTGAATAGGAAGTCGTGTCTGTAGTGGGTAACAGACTGGACACAGTAACAGACTGAACACAGTAAACAGTGAATAGGAAATGGTGTCTGTAGTGGGTAACAGACTGGACACAGTAAACAGTGAATAGGAAGTCGTGTCTGTAGTGGGTAACAGACTGAACACAGTAACAGACTGAACACAGTAAACAGTGAACAGGAAGTCGTGTCTGTAGTGGGTAACAGACTGAACACAGTAAACAGTGAATAGGAAATGGTGTCTGTAGTGGGTAACAGACTAAACACAGTAAACAGTGAACAGGAAGTCGTGTCTGTAGTGGGTAACAGACTGAACACAGTAACAGACTGAACACAGTAAACAGTGAATAGGAAATGGTGTCTGTAGTGGGTAACAGACTGAACACTGTAAACAGTGAATAGGAAGTCGTGTCTGTAGTGGGTAACAGACTGGACACAGTAACAGACTGGACACAGTAACAGACTGAACACAGTAACAGACTGAACACAGTAAACAGTGAATAGGAAATGGTGTCTGTAGTGGGTAACAGACTGAACACAGTAAACAGTGAATAGGAAGTCATGTCTGTAGTGGGTAACAGACTGGACACAGTAAACAGTGAATAGGAAATAGTGTCTGTAGTGGGTAACAGACTGGACACAGTAACAGACTGAACACAGTAAACAGTGAATAGGAAGTGGTGTCTGTAGTGGGTAACAGACTAAACACAGTAACAGACTGAACACAGTAAACAGTGAATAGGAAGTCGTGTCTGTAGTGGGTAACAGACTGGACACAGTAAACAGTAAACAGGAAGTCGTGTCTGTAGTGGGTAACAGACTAAACACAGTAAACAGTGAATAGGAAATGGTGTCTGTAGTGGGTAACAGACTGAACACAGTAAACAGTGAACAGGAAGTTGTGTCTGTAGTGGGTAACAGACTGGACACAGTAAACAGTGAATAGGAAACAGTGTCTTTAGTGGGTAACAGACTGAACACAGTAACAGACTGAACACAGTAAACAGGAAGTCGTGTCTGTAGTGGGTAACAGACTAAACACAGTAAACAGTGAATAGGAAATGGTGTCTGTAGTGGGTAACAGACTAAACACAGTAAACAGTGAATAGGAAATGGTGTCTGTAGTGGGTAACAGACTGAAAACAGTAACAGACTGAACACAGTAACAGACTGAACACAGTAAACAGTGAATAGGAAGTCGTGTCTGTAGTGGGTAACAGACTGGACACAGTAACAGACTGAACACAGTAAACAGTGAATAGGAAATGGTGTATGTAGTGGGTAACAGACTGAACAC
>NC_048585.1:3870617-3885617 GCF_013265735.2 Oncorhynchus mykiss
GGACATTTACCTGGGAACACACTGCACTAACAAGGACATTTACCTGGGAACACACTGCACTAACAAGGACATTTACCTGGGAACACATTGCACTATAACAAGGACATTTACCTGGGAACACACTGTAATAACAAGGACATTTACCTGGGAACACACTGCACTAACACAGACAATTACCTGGGAACACACTGCACTATAACAAGGACATGTACCTGGGAACACACTGTAATAACAAGGACATTTACCTGGGAACACACTGTAATAACAAGGACATTTACCTGGGAACACACTGTAGTAACAAGGACATTTACCTGGGAACACACTGCACTATAACAAGGACATTTACCTGGGAACACACTGCACTAACAAGGACATTTACCTGGGAACACACTGCACTAACAAGGACATTTACCTGGGAACACACTGCACTATAACAAGGACATTTACCTGGGAACACACTGTAATAACAAGGACATTTACCTGGGAACACACTGTAATAACAAGGACATTTACCTGGGAACACACTGCACTAACAAGGACATTTACCTGGGAACACACTGCACTAACAAGGACATTTACCTGGGAACACACTGCACTTTAACAAGGACATTTACCTGGGAACACACTGTAATAACAAGGACATTTACCTGGGAACACACTGCACTATAACAAGGACATTTACCTGGGAACACACTGTAATAACAAGGACATTTACCTGGGAACACACTGCACTAACAAGGACATTTACCTGGGAACACACTGCACTATAACAAGGACATTTACCTGGGAACACACTGAATTAACAAGGACAATTACCTGGGAACACACTGCACTATAACAAGGACATTTACCTGGGAACACACTGCACTAACAAGGACATTTACCTGGGAACACACTGCACTATAACAAGGACATTTACCTGGGAACACACTGCACTAACAAGGACATTTACCTGGGAACACACTGCACTATAACAAGGACATTTACCTGGGAACAAACTGCACTATAACAAGGACATTTACCTGGGAACACACTGCACTAACAAGGACATTTACCTGGGAACACACTGTAATAACAAGGACATTTACCTGGGAACACACTGTAATAACAAGGACATTTACCTGGGAACACACTGTAATAACAAGGACATTTACCTGGGAACACACTGCACTATAACAAGGACAATTACCTGGGAACACACTGCACTAACAAGGACATTTACCGGGGAACACACTGCACTAACAAGGACATTTACCTGGGAACACACTGGAATAACAAGGACATTTACCTGGGAACACACTGCACTAACAAGGACATTTACCTGGGAACACACTGTAATAACAAGGACAATTACCTGGGAACACACTGCACTATAACAAGGACATTTACCTGGGAACACACTGTAATAACAAGGACATTTACCTGGGAACACACTGCACTATAACAAGGACATTTACCTGGGAACACACTGCACTAACAAGGACATTTACCTGGGAACACACTGTAATAACAAGGACATTTACCTGGGAACACACTGTAATAACAAGGACATTTACCTGGGAACACACTGTAATAACAAGGACATTTACCTGGGAACACACTGTAATAACAAGGACATTTACCTGGGAACACACTGCACTAACAAGGACATTTACCTGGGAACACACTGTAATAACAAGGACATTTACCTGGGAACACACTGGAATAACAAGGACATTTACCTGGGAACACACTGTAATAACAAGGACATTTACCTGGGAACACACTGCACTAACAAGGACAATTACCTGGGAACACACTGCACTAACAAGGACAATCACCTGGGAACACACTGCACTAACAAGGATATTTACCTGGGAACACACTGTAATAACAAGGACATTTACCTGGGAACACACTGCACTATAACAAGGACATTTACCTGGGAACACACTGCACTAACAAGGACATTTACCTGGGAACACACTGCACTAACAAGGACATTTACCTGGGAACACACTGTAATAACAAGGACATTTACCTGGGAACACACTGGACTATAACAAGGACATTTACCTGGGAACACACTGCACTATAACAAGGACATTTACCTGGGAACACACTGCACTAACAAGGACATTTACCTGGGAACACACTGTAATAACAAGGACATTTACCTGGGAACACACTGTAATAACAAGGACATTTACCTGGGAACACACTGTAATAACAAGGACATTTACCTGGGAACACACTGTAATAACAAGGACATTTACCTGGGAACACACTGCACTAACAAGGACATTTACCTGGGAACACACTGTAATAACAAGGACATTTACCTGGGAACACACTGGAATAACAAGGACATTTACCTGGGAACACACTGTAATAACAAGGACATTTACCTGGGAACACACTGCACTAACAAGGACAATTACCTGGGAACACACTGCACTAACAAGGACAATCACCTGGGAACACACTGCACTAACAAGGATATTTACCTGGGAACACACTGTAATAACAAGGACATTTACCTGGGAACACACTGCACTATAACAAGGACATTTACCTGGGAACACACTGCACTAACAAGGACATTTACCTGGGAACACACTGCACTAACAAGGACATTTACCTGGGAACACACTGTAATAACAAGGACATTTACCTGGGAACACACTGGACTATAACAAGGACATTTACCTGGGAACACACTGCACTATAACAAGGACATTTACCTGGGAACACACTAATGCAGGGTCAAGCTGGCTAAAAGGTGAAACAAAGTCAAGCTTTCAATACGCACAATAACTCATTTGAACAAATATAGTGATTTAAACAAATTGATCAAGCTAGGAGTTTCTCAGAGCCAGACATCTGGCCATTCTCTAGCAGGTTTCCTCCCACCTGGGGTGTCAGACAGTCAGACTGGTAGTCAGGGTGACAGACCGCCCACCTGGGGTGTCAGACAGTCAGACTGGTAGTCAGGGTGACAGACCGCCCACCTGGGGTGTCAGACAGTCAGACTGGTAGTCAGGGTGACAGACCACCCACCTGGAGTGTCAGACAGTCAGACTGGTAGTCAGGGTGACAGACCGCCCACCTGGGGTGACAGTCAGACTGGTAGTCAAGGTGACAGACCTCCCACTTGGGGTGTTAAAGGTTAAAGGTTAAATTAAGAAATAAACAATGCTAACTGGGTGCAGTTTGCTGGCTGACCTGTGTGTGTGTGTGATGTGTGTGTATGTGTGTGTGTGTGTACACATGTTCCAACATGACTCACTGACGTCAATTCAACATCTATTCCACGTTGCTTCAACGTCATTTGGAAACGACATTGTCAGAACGTGATGATGTGGAAACGACTTTGTCAGGAGGTGATGATGTGGAAACGACATTGTCAGGACGTGATGATGTGGAAACGACATTGTCAGAACGTGATGATGTGGAAACGACATTGTCAGGAGGTGATGATGTGGAAACGACATTGTCAGAACGTGATGATGTGGAAACGACATTGTCAGAACGTGATGATGTGGAAACGACATTGTCAGGACGTGATGATGTGGAAACGACATTGTCAGGAGGTGATGATGTGGAAACGACATTGTCAGAACTTGATGATGTGGAAACGACATTGTCAGGACGTGATGATGTGGAAACGACATTGTCAGAACGTGATGATGTGGAAACGACATTGTCAGGAGGTGATGATGTGGAAACGACATTGTCAGGACGTGATGATGTGGAAACGACATTGTCAGGAGGTGATGATGTGGAAACGACATTGTCAGAACTTGATGATGTGGAAACGACATTGTCAGGATGTGATGATGTGGAAACGACATTGTCAGAACGTGATGATGTGGAAACGACATTGTCAGGAGGTGATGATGTGGAAACGACATTGTCAGAACGTGATGTGGAAACGACATTGTCAGGAGGTGATGATGTGGAAACGACATTGTCAGGAGGTGATGATGTAGAAACGACATTGTCAGGGCGTGATGATGTGGAAACGACATTGTCAGGAGGTGATGATGTGGAAACGACATTGTCATGACGTGATGATGTAGAAACGACATTGTCAGGACGTGATGATGTGGAAACGACATTGTCAGGAGGTGATGATGTGGAAACGACGATGTCAGAACGTGATGATGTGGAAACGACATTGTCAGAACGTGATGATGTGGAAACGACATTGTCAGGACGTGATGATGTGGAAACGACATTGTCAGGAGGTGATGATGTGGAAACGACATTGTCATGACGTGATGATGTGGAAACGACATTGTCAGAACGTGATGATGTGGAAACGACATTGTCAGGAGGTGATGATGTGGAAACAACATTGTCAGGACGTGATGATGTGGAAACGACATTGTCAGGGCGTGATGATGTGGAAACGACATTGTCAGGAGGTGATGATATGGAAACGACATTGTCAGGAGGTGATGATGTGGAAACGACATTGTCAGGACGTGATGATGTGGAAACGACATTGTCAGGAGGTGATGATGTGGAAACGACATTGTCAGAACGTGATGATGTGGAAACGACATTGTCAGGACTTGATGATGTGGAAACGACATTGTCAGGAGGTGATGATGTGGAAACGACATTGTCATGACGTGATGATGTGGAAACGACATTGTCAGGAGGTGATGATGTGGAAACGACATTGTGATGATGTGATGATGTGGAAACGACTATTCAGGACATGATGATGTGGAAACGACATTGTCAGAACGTGATGATGTGGAAACGACATTGTCAGGAGGTGATGATGTGGAAACGACATTGTCAGAACGTGATGATGTGGAAACGACATTGTCAGGAGGTGATGATGTGGAAACAACATTGTCAGGACGTGATGATGTGGAAACGACATTGTCATGATGTGGAAACGACATTGTCAGGACGTGATGATGTGGAAACGACATTGTCATGGCGTGATGATGTGGAAACGACATTGTCAGAACGTGATGATGTGGAAACGACATTGTCAGGACGTGATGATGTGGAAACGACATTGTCAGGACGTGATGATGTGGAAACGACATTGTCATGGCGTGATGATGTGGAAACGACATTGTCAGGACGTGATGATGTGGAAACGACATTGATTCAACCAGTGTGTGTCCAGTGGGGATGGGTGAGTGAGGGTCACAGCGACCCTGTATCTGACCCTAACAGGTTATGGAGTGTGAGTCAGAATGTCTACAACGTGTGAATGTGAAACGCTGAGAGCATCGGCTGGCAGGGAGGAGGTGAGAAAAGTCTCCTGCACTGAAACAAATCCAACCTCCACGGGAGATCACTGCTCACAGCATAGTGGAGGAAACGAGAGGGGTTGGGTACTGTCACAGGCACTGAAGATACATTTCAACTGTTAGGGATAATAAAGATCTATTCTATTATATCATATTATTCTGTTATTCTGTTATATCATTCTGTTATTCTGTTATATCATTCTGTTATTCTGTTATATCATTCTGTTATTCTGTTATATTATTCTGTTATTCTGTTATATTATTCTGTTATTCTGTTATATTATTCTGTTATTCTGTTATATCATTCTGTTATTCTGTTATATTATTCTGTTATTCTGTTATATTATTCTGTTATTCTGTTATATTATTCTGTTATATTATTCTGTTATTCTGTTATATTATTCTGTTATTCTGTTATATTATTCTGTTATTCTGTTATATTATTCTGTTATTCTGTTATATCATTCTGTTATTCTGTTATATTATTCTGTTATTCTGTTATATCATTCTGTTATTCTGTTATATTATTCTGTTATTCTGTTATATTATTCTGTTATATTATTCTGTTATATTATTCTGTTATTCTGTTATATTATTCTGTTATTCTGTTATATTATTCTGTTATTCTGTTATATTATTCTGTTATTCTGTTATATTATTCTGTTATTCTGTTATATTATTCTGTTATATTATTCTGTTATTCTGTTATATTATTCTGTTATATTATTCTGTTATTCTGTTATATTATTCTGTTATATTATTCTGTTATTCTGTTATATTATTCTGTTATTCTGTTATATTATTCTGTTATATTATTCTGTTATTCTGTTATATTATTCTGTTATTCTGTTATATTATTCTGTTATTCTGTTATATTATTCTGTTATTCTGTTATATTATTCTGTTATATTATTCTGTTATATTATTCTGTTATTCTGTTATATTATTCTGTTATATTATTCTGTTATTCTGTTATATTATTCTGTTATATTATTCTGTTATTCTGTTATATTATTCTGTTATATTATTCTGTTATTCTGTTATATTATTCTGTTATATTATTCTGTTATTCTGTTATATTATTCTGTTATATTATTCTGTTATATTGTTATATTATTATATAATATTATTCTATTCTACTATTCTATTTGATTCTATTGCCTGGAGACCCTATTCATGGGTTGCATGATTCGTCACAATGTTGTTTGGAACCTTTGTTGTAGGACTGACGCTCAGCAGTCAGTCTCAGGCTGCTGATGAAGATGCAGTCTAAAGTTAATTACCGTGGCTTGGAAACATCATGCCATTTAAAAAGGAGGAACATAATGAGCAGGTCAAGTCTTTGTCATCATTGTGATGTCGCCAGATTGACTTCAGAAGCAGCACAACTTGTGCTAGCTAGCTAAGATTGAGGGGAGAGCACCGGCATTTTTACTAGCTATCGTTAGCTAGCAAAACATTGCCAGATAGATCATGACAACATTGCCAGATAGATCATGACAACATTGCCAGATAGATCATGACAACATTGCCAGATAGATCATGACACCATTGCCAGATAGATCATGACAACATTGCCAGATAGATCATGGCAACATTGCCAGATAGATCATGGCAACATTGCCAGATAGATCATGAAAACATTGCCAGATAGATCATGGCAACATTTCCAGATAGATCATGGCAACATTGCCAGATAGATCATGACAACATTTCCAGATAGATCATGACAACATTGCCAGATAGATCATGACAACATTGCCAGATAGATCATGACAACATTGCCAGATAGATCATGACAACATTGCCATCTCTCTAAAGGAAACCTGACCACTTCATAATGGAGTTGTTGTCTACTAAGTATTTGTCTACTTCAGCCATGTCATGATATTTCCAGGCCACTGTAGTGTACATTTGACCAAACAGTCATTAGCCACCAATCAGAAAGACTGGTCATTAAGCATCAGACAGACATCAATAGGCTGGGGCATCTGGAGAACGCTGATAACCATGGCAACGACGTGAACGAGTGATGGAGGTGCAGCCTATGAATACAGTAACATCAGACTGTTACCCCTCCCAACCATCCTGTCTCTCCTAACCCTCCTACCCCTCCTGTCTCTCCTAACCCTCCTAACCCTCCTGTCTCTCCTAACCCTCCTGTCACTCCTATCCCTCCTATCCCTCCCAACCCTCCTGTCTCTCATAACCCTCCTACCCCTCCTGTCTCTCCTAACCCTCCTAACCCTCCTGTCTCTCCTAACCCTCATGTCTCTCCTAACCCCCTGTCTCTCCTAACCCTCCTGTCTCTCCTAACCCTCCTGTCTCTCCAACCCCTACTGTCTCTCCAAACCCTCCTGTCTCTCCTAACCCTCCTGTCTCTCCTAACCCTCCTAACCCGCCTGTCTCTCCTAACCCTCCTGTCTCTCCAACCCCTACTGTCTCTCCAAACCCTCCTGTCTCTCCTAACCCTCCTGTCTCTCCTAACCCGCCTGTCTCTCCTAACCTTCCTGTCTCTCCAACCCCTCCTGTCTCTCCTAACCCTCCTGTCTCTCCTAACCCTCCTGTCTCTACTACCCCTCCTGTCTCTACTACCCCTCCTGTCTCTCATAACCCTCCTGTCTCTCCTAACCCTCCTGTCTCTCCTAACCCTCCTAACCCGCCTGTCTCTACTACCCCTGCTGTCTCTCCTAACCCTCCTGTCTCTACTACCCCTCCTGTCTCTACTACCCCTCCTGTCTCTCCTAACCTTCCTGTCTCTCCTAACCCTCCTGTCTCTCCTAACCTTCCTGTCTCTCCTAACCCTCCTGTCTCTCCTAACCTTCCTGTCTCTCCTAACCCTCCTGTCTCTCCTAACTCTCCTGTCTCTCCTAACCCTTCTGTCTCTCCTACCCCTCCTGTCTCTCCTACCCCTCCTGTCTCTCCTAACCCTCATCTCCTGTCTCTCCTACCCCTCCTGTCTCTCCTAACCCTCATGTCCCTCCTTAACCCTCCTGTCTCTCCTACCCCTCCTGTCTCTCCTACCCCTCCTGTCTCTCCTACCCCTCCTGTCTCTCCTAACCTTCATGTATCTCCTAACCCTCCTACCCCTCCTGTCTCTCCTACCCCTCCTGTCTCTCCTAACCCTCATTTCCCTCCTTAACCCTCCTGTCTCTCCTACCCCTCCTGTCTCTACTACCCCTCCTGTCTCTCCTAACCTTCCTGTCTCTCCTAACCCTCCTGTCTCTCCTAACCCTCCTATCACCTAGAGACCCTGAACAGGCAGTTAAGGGCGGCAGGGTAGTCTAGTGGTTAGAGCGTTGGACTAGTAACTGGAAGGTTGCAAGTTCAAATCCCCGAGCTGACAAATCTGTCGTTCTGCCCCTGAACAGGCAGTTAACCCCTGTTAGCCCACTGTTCCTAGGCCCTCGTTGAAAATAAGAATTTGTTCTTAACTGACTTGCCTGGTTAAATAAAGGTAAAATAAAAATAAAAACCTACAGAGCAACATCAGAGGGCTCAAGCTCCAGGCCATAGAGACTCATTGCTGAAGGGCGTCGTTATTCTTCTGTCATATAGCCAGTCTCAGAGGTCGTTATACTTCTGTCATATAGCCAGTCTCAGAGGTCGTTATACTTCTGTCATATAGCCAGTCTCAGAGGTCGTTATACTTCTGTCATATAGCCAGTCTCAGGGGTCGTTATACTTCTGTCATATAGCCAGTCTCAGGGGTCGTTATACTTCTGTCATATAGCCAGTCTCAGGGCTGTCATATAGCCAGTCTCAGGGGTCGTTATACTTCTGTCATATAGCCAGTCTCAGGGGTCATTATACTTCTGTCATATAGCCAGTCTCAGAGGTCGTTATACTTCTGTCATATAGCCAGTCTCAGGGGTCGTTATACTTCTGTCATATAGCCAGTCTCAGGGCTGTCATATAGCCAGTCTCAGGGGTCGTTATACTTCTGTCATATAGCCAGTCTCAGGGGTCGTTATACTTCTGTCATATAGCCAGTCTCAGAGGTCGTTATACTTCTGTCATATAGCCAGTCTCAGAGGTCGTTATACTTCTGTCATATAGCCAGTCTCAGAGGTCGTTATACTTCTGTCATATAGCCAGTCTCAGGGGTCGTTATACTTCTGTCATATAGCCAGTCTCAGGGGTCGTTATACTTCTGTCATATAGCCAGTCTCAGAGGTCGTTATACTTCTGTCATATAGCCAGTCTCAGGGCTGTCATATAGCCAGTCTCAGGGGTCGTTATACTTCTGTCATATAGCCAGTCTCAGGGGTCATTATACTTCTGTCATATAGCCAGTCTCAGAGGTCGTTATACTTCTGTCATATAGCCAGTCTCAGGGCTGTCATATAGCCAGTCTCAGGGGTCGTTATACTTCTGTCATATAGCCAGTCTCATGACTCGTTATACTTCTGTCATATAGCCAGTCTCAGAGGTCGTTATACTTCTGTCATATAGCCAGTCTCAGGGGTCGTTATACTTCTGTCATATAGCCAGTCTCAGGGGTCGTTATACTTCTGTCATATAGCCAGTCTCAGGGGTCGTTATACTTCTGTCATATAGCCAGTCTCAGGGGTCGTTATACTTCTGTCATATAGCCAGTCTCAGGGGTCGTTATACTTCTGTCATATAGCCAGTCTCAGGGGTCGTTATACTTCTGTCATATAGCCAGTCTCAGGGGTCGTTATACTTCTGTCATATAGCCAGTCTCAGGACTGTCATATAGCCAGTCTCAGGACTGTCTGATCTGTCTGTATGACAGAGGTCAACCTGACTGATCTGATCTGTCTGTATGACAGAGGTCAAACTGTCTGATATGTCTGTAAGACAGAGGTCAACCTGTCTGATCTGATCTGTCTGTATGACAGATGTCAACCTGACTGACTATGTCTGTATGACATAGGTCAACCTCTCAAATTGGTCTACAAGGGTAGACCAGCTATAGTTAATAATGACTTCTCTATAGTCAGGTCCTGTAGTTAATAATGACTTCTCTATAGTCCTGTAGTTAATAATGACTTCTCTATAGTCCTGTAGTTAATAATGACTTCTCTATAGTCAGGTCCTGTAGTTAATAATGACTTATCTATAGTCAGGTAGTTAATAATGACTTCTCTATAGTCAGGTCCTGTAGTTAATAATGACTTCTCTATAGTCAGGTCCTGTAGTTAATAATGACTTCTCTATAGTCAGGTCCTGTAGTTAATAATGACTTCTCTATAGTCAGGTCCTGGTCTACTACCAACCTCTCTGATCTAGTCCTGACTGTGGAAGAAGGAGAACGTCTCAGACTAGGCTAAGAGTTGACAGGACAGGGCTAACACAATTCTCCAAAGAAGCACACAGGTTCAGTATAGGAGTAAACTGTTGTACAGAACAACACAGGTTCAGTATAGGAGTAAACCGTTGTACATAACAACACAGGTTCAGTATAGGAGTAAAATGTTGTACAGAACAACACAGGTTCAGTATAGGAGTAAACTGCTGTACAGAACAACACAGGTTCAGTATAGGAGTAAACTGCTGTACAGAACAACACAGGTTCAGTATAGGAGTAAACTGCTGTACAGAACAACACAGGTTCAGTATAGGAGTAAACTGCTGTACATAACAACACAGGTTCAGTATAGGAGTAAACTGCTGTACAGAACAACACATCTTATGGTACTCTTCCATAGCAGGATGCCAGGATTGTCAGTTTGGATTCATTATGTGTCTGAAAAAGTGAATCCCATAAGAGTAGAGAGCTCAGTTCCGGTTGAATAACTAACACAGGGCCACAGGCCCCTTCGTCTCCCATCATTCCTCTGGAGTGGCGTGATAAGCACTCCTCTCTCTCTCTCTCTCTCTCTCACTGAGGAGGATTTGGTTATTTTAGGTTGCGGCATTGCGTTCCAGCGCCTCCTCCACTTTCCCCTTCCTGTCCTCTCCGTGATCTTGTTATTAATTTTAATCCACTTCCTCTCACTCACTCGTCTCCTCCGGATCAAATCATTTCAAACTTCACAGCCAGCGAGCTGCTGACTTAACAGGCTCTCACTCGCCACAAAGCACGGGATACAGCTTATCTGATGGCTTCAATATGCACCACATGTGGAGGTTATACCTAGTATGCACGTGAATAGGGTGCGAGTGTCATGTTTTAGCTGTTAAATGTGCTGAAAAGGGAATACAATTGAAACCTGAACCTTTCAAAATGGTACCAGAGAGAAGATTGGAGGTCCACACATCAGAGGATGTTGACTTGAATGGGAACATCTGTTGTTTTAAATGACACTGTCAGTCCTCCCATAGAAAAACCTATTGTACCTCATAGAAATTCAGATACTAGAATAGACATGACCTTTTCAGTTGACATTTGACAGTGGGTGGACAGGCAGGTCATCTTTTTTTAGTGGTATTAATTAGAATGTAAAACATGTTAATTAAATGTAAATGTCAATGGTGTACCAACTAGTGGCCTGAAGGGATTGACCCATTCTATGAGTTATATTTCTACGGTTGAAATGAGACCTCCTCCCTGTATTCAAGAGCATGTTGTGTCTCAACCGATCGTGGGCACGACACAAAAACATCAGTCAAATATCATCTTAGCTACAACATATGCGAACATGACAAAAATAATTTTTTTAAATACCTCATTTATGTTTTTAGACATTTGAGGTTTAAGGTTTAAAAATTAAAATGTGTATACTTTTCTTTAAAGGTATAATTAAATAGTTTAACAACACTGATTGTTAGCTTTTAAATGATATCAAACTCAACCGTTTATCTGTGACAGAGATGGTATCAAACTCAACCGTTTATCTGTGACAGAGATGGTATCAAACTCAACCGTTTATCTGTGACAGTGATGGTATCAAACTCAACCGTTTATCTGTGACAGAGATGGTATCAAACTCAACTGTTTA
This sequence comes from Oncorhynchus mykiss, assembly GCF_013265735.2. Classification (NCBI taxonomy): domain Eukaryota; kingdom Metazoa; phylum Chordata; class Actinopteri; order Salmoniformes; family Salmonidae; genus Oncorhynchus; species Oncorhynchus mykiss. Next base: position 3,882,787 of record NC_048585.1, read on the forward strand.
TCTGTGACAGAGATGGTATCAAACTCAACCGTTTATCTGTGACAGAGATGGTATCAAACTCAACCGTTTATCTGTGGCAGCGATGGTATCAAACTCAACCGTTTATCTGTGACAGTGATGGTATCAAACTCAACCGTTTATCTGTGACAGAGATGGTATCAAACTCAACCGTTTATCTGTGACAGCGATGATATCAAACTCAACCGTTTATCTGTGACAGTGTTGGTATCAAACTCAACAGTTTACCTGTGACAGTGATGGTATCAAACTCAACCGTTTATCTGTGACAGCGATGGTATCAAACTCAACAGTTTACCTGTGACAGCGATGGTATCAAACTCAACCGTTTATCTGTGACAGCGATGGTATCAAACTCAACAGTTTATCTGTGACAGCGATGGTATCAAACTCAACCGTTTATCTGTGACAGTGATGATATCAAACTCAACAGTTTATCTGTGACAATGATGATATCAAACTCAACCGTTTATCTGTGACAGTGATGATATCAAACTCAACAGTTTATCTGTGACAACGATGATATCAAACTCAACAGTTTATCTGTCCCAACGATGATATCAAACTCAACAGTTTATCTGTGCCAACGATGATATCAAACTCAACAGTTTATCTGTGACAGCGATGATATTAAACTCAACAGTTTATCTGTGACAATGATGATATCAAACTCAACAGTTTATCTGTGACAGCGATGGTATCAAACTCAACAGTTTATCTGTGACAGCGATGATATCAAACTCAACAGTTTATCTGTGACAGCGATGATATCAAACTCAACCGTTTATCTGTGACAGCGATGATATCAAACTCAACAGTTTATATATGAGAGAGATGGTATGGTGCTGCATGCTAAATGGGTCGACTCGGAGCACCTTGGATCTCTTGAACGGTTTAACATTCAGGTCCAAAAAGTCACATTCTGACCCCTTTTCTACCAGGAAAACATGTACGGATGGTTTAGTTTAAATCAAAATGGATGCTGTCAAAAAGGGAAGGAATTCAACATGGATTTAGCCCGACAGCCAATCTATAGGCTACAGACTAGCTAGACAAGCCAGTCAGAACTAAAACATCTATATTGACAAGCCAGCCAGAACTAAAACATCTATATTGACAAGCCAGTCAGAACTAAAACATCTATATTGACAAGCCAGTCAGAACTAAAACATCTATATTGACAAGCCAGCCAGAACTAAAACATCTATATTGACAAGCCAGTCAGAACTAAAACATCTATATTGACAAGCCAGCCAGAACTAAAACATCTATATTGACAAGCCAGTCAGAACTAAAACATCTATATTGACAAGCCAGCCAGAACTAAAACATCTATATTGACAAGCCAGCCAGAACTAATACATATATATTGACAAGAAAGCCACCCAGAACTAACACATATATATTGACAAGAAAGCCACCAGAACTAACACATATATATTGACAAGAAAGCCACCCAGAACTAAAACATATATATTGACAAGAAAGCCACCCAGAACTAACATATATATTGACAAGAAAGCCACCCAGAACTAAAACATCTATATTGACAAGAAAGCCACCCAGAACTAATACATATATATTGACAAGAAAGCCACCCAGAACTAACATATATATTGACAAGAAAGCCACCCAGAACTAAAACATCTATATTGACAAGAAAGCCACCCAGAACTAATACATATATATTGACAAGAAAGCCACCCAGAACTAAAACATATATATTGACAAGAAAGCCACCCAGAACTAAAACATATATATTGACAAGAAAGCCACCCAGAACTAAAACATATATATTGACAAGAAAGCCAGCCACATCCACACAGTACTACCAGAGTGACAAGACAACAAACTCCATACATTATTCAACTACAGAACAGCTATAGTGACCTATACAGGTTAGCTGTTCATGGTTTGTATGTTTGGTCACAATATTGTTTTGGACTGAATTTAAATTAAATTAAAAAGGAAAAGTAGATATTTGACAACTGGGCTGACAAAGCTGAACTCCTTATCGCAAGTCGAGCATGTTACTCAATGCATCGTCAATGAGAGCTGATGCAAGATTTAATCAAAACTGCATTAGTGGCTTGGAAATAAAAATGACTTTCAAAATGAGGCAAATAATTAGTAGGAAAACCTTTTGTCGTCACTTTGATGTCACCGGATTTATTATAGATGCAGTATAAGGTTAGCTAATTAGCTAAAATTGAGGGGAGGCCACCGGATTTTAGCTAGCTGACGCTAGCATTGCTAGCTATTTTTGACGAACTTTGCAAGCTAATGACAACATTGCCACGTCTAAAGTAAATGTGACGACATAATAATGCATGGCAAAGTTGTTCCCTACTCAATATTTCACTACTTTAACCATGTCATTGTAAGTCCAGGCACTATAGTGTAATTTAGACTAAACAGTAGTTTGCCTGCGTCCAGAATGACTGGGTTTATCACCACCTTAGGGCTCCACCAGGAGAGCACGGCTTGACAACGTTCATAACAACGTAACATGACAACGGCATGACGTGACCACGTGATGGACGTACAACCTATGAGTAAAGGACACGCAACCAGCCGGATGTACATTTAGAACAGCTAAACTGACAGCTACTGTTTTAGTAACGTGAGACAATCAGCTCTATACAGTACAGTTAGTGACACAAACCAGGTAGATCTATAGACACAGAACAGCAACAGTGAAAAGCCAGACAGATCTACATGTCTATGTCTTAACGCAAACCATTCTCCACCACAATCCGTTTTTCTGGTTACCTTCTTCGTCGCTTTTGTAGCAGGAATCTGCAATATGAGAA